>NC_141037.1:25042500-25342500 GCF_052040795.2 Danio rerio
AAAGAAAGGCACACTCAGCTGAAGATAAGTGAAAGCCAAGTGTTTGAGAGAGGATTTTGCCGTTTTCTTTGAATACCGGTTTTGTTTGTCAGTCATTCAGATTTTTATATTGTACTGTCAGCTGTACTGTATCTGCTGAAGTCTGTGTTTATCCACATGGGTGTTCTCCCATGAGCTAGCCAACATCCGCTTGGTTTCTTCCTGTATATAATACTGTCATTTTCTAATCATGGTTGCTTTGGATGTCACTTACTTAGGATGTTTTGTAAGGGGGAAGGACTTTGAGTGTGGTTTGTATACATGGCATTGGCAGCAGTGTTTAATAACGTTTATCTTAAAATCTTCTCAAGTCAATTTTAATGTTGCTATTGCTTTAAAAAAGAAAATCTAACCTTCATTCATTTTAAATATCACAGTACACTGTTTACCATTGATTACTCACTGGGAAAACTGGTCAATGCTGTTAATGATGCATAAATGATTACCTGCTGATTATGAACTCACTGTTAATAATTAATTGTTTTTAACCGAAGTCCATTGTTTTATTAGGACTATTAGTAGTATCAAGTAGAGAGGCAAAACTAATTACTAAAACAATTATTGGCTGATTTACTGCATGACGACTCAGTAAAGCAGGAGGAGTTGTGTGTCCTGATCTAAAGAGTGTTTATATAACAGTTTATATAACTCTTTAGAAAACAGCCTACAGAATTCAGTGGTCATGGCCTGCAACTTGACCTCTAGCTGTTTAACATTTCAAATAAGGAGAACTTTTACACTTGCATAAATGCAAGCCGATATTTCATTGAAGGAAGTGTTTCAACATTGTTGTTTATGTCCCTCACATATATGTTTACCAAACATGATTGCTTGAATAAGGCTGTTATAAAGTGGAAACTGGTTTAGTGACATCATTATGGGTTAAGGTCTGCCAAACCTTAAAAAGGAAACTAAAGCGACATTTGAGGATAAAAAGAGAGAACATGCTGTGTAAAATTGAAAACTAAATCAGCTTTGCTTCTTACCCACAGGTCAATTCACTAAGAGCAGCGCTAAGAGATTTCTATCTGCTAAAAGGAAGAAAGCTAATGGTTGGCTGGTCATCTGACAAATGTCCTGTGGATGTTTGGGATCGTTTCCAAGTTGCTATTTACTTCGTGTTGTTGTTGTTGTTCTTTCTTAATGCTGACTGGTTTTGTGTTGTGCATGTGTGAGTGTATTTCCCTTCTAAGCTGATTTAATAACCAAAGGTCTTCCAGACATAGCGTTGAGTCAGAGACTTTTAATCTCTCTCTCTCTCTCTCTCTCTCTCTCTCTCTCTCTCTCTCTCTCTCTCTCTCTCTCTCTCTCTCTCTCTCTCTCTCTCTCTCTCTCTCTCTCTCTCTCTCTCTCTCTCTCTCTCTCTCTCTCTCTCTCTCTCTCTCTCTCTCTCTCTCTCTCTCTCTCTCTCTCTCTCTCGCTCGCTGTATGCACAATTACACATACAAGTTACAGCTTGGCAGCACAAGTCATAATCCGCATTTATGAAAATTTTGGGTGTGTGTGTCTGGTAATTGTTACGTAACGAGTATAATGTCTCTCTGTTTTTGCTGTGTTCATATACAATGTCACAACTGAAATTATTGACAGTATTTGTACAGCTGAATGATTAGCTACAATTTATGGGTTTGTGATTTTATGAAAAGATGAGAAATATTGCTCCCCTTCTTGGTACGGGACATTATTTTCATATTTCTATTTTTTTGCCATTTATTTCCCATGTTCCCCACCCATTAACTTAACTGAACAGCTCTGAAATTAAATCTAACTTCCAAGAAATGTAACTACCAAGCTTTAAAAATAAAAACTAAATCATATGAAAGTTGTAAAATTATGACTGTTTGTAATTTTAAAAGTGAAAATATGACAAAGACTATGAACTAATCATTGTATTAATCATAAACCTTTAATGATTGGTCTAATATACAGTTTGCTATTCTTTCTGATTACCGCAAAATAAAATATTTCTGATTATTATAAATGTTAAAAATTTGTACTGCTTTTTCACTTTATTTTGAGAAGAATATATACTGTATGTGTATATATAAAACCAGTCAAAGTCAGGGAATTTGTATAGAGACACAGAAGGGATGTGACGGTGGAAAAAAAATTGGCTGGAGAAAAAAAAAGGTTATAGGAATACAGTTGAAGACAGAATTATTAGTCCTCCTTTTTTTCTTTTTTTAAATATTTCGCAAATTATGTTTAACTGAGCAAGGAAATTTTCACAGTATGTCTGATAATATTTTTTCTTCTGGAGAAAGCAGAATAAAAGCAGTTTTGAATTTTTTAAACACCATTTTATGGACAAAATTATTAGTCCCTTTAGGCAATTTATTTTCAATAGTCTACAGAACAAACCATCGTTATAAAATAACTTGCCTAATTACCCTAACCTGCCTAGTTAACCTAATTAACCTAGTTAAGCCTTTAAATGTCACTTTAAGCTGTATAAAAGTGTCTTGAAAAATATCTAGTAAAACATTATATACTGTCATCATGGCAAAGATAAAATAAATCAGTTATAAAATGAGTTATTAAAACTATTATGTTTAGAAATGTGTTGAAAAAAATATTCTCTCTGTTAAACAGCAATTGGGGGAAAAATAAACTGGAGGGCTAATAATTCTGACTTCAACTATGTATATTTTTGCATTATCTTGCAAAGATGTTTTGCATTGTCTCGCAAAACAGTTTTTTCTTAAACACTTTCTGTTCATACAAGTCAACCCTCCCTATTTTGCCGGGATTTTCCTGTATTTTACCATTCCATCCTGCCATCATCTTCTCATTAAATATTTCTCCCACATTTTTCATCTTGAAAGCACGTTGAAATTAATATTAAAATGTCTGCATTCACTTTCTTTCCAATAAAGCTGTGCGTCAATCATCGCCCTTCATATGCAACCTCTGAATTGGTGAATGCATGTATAAGCGCTGACTGACGGACGCGCTCCTATGATAAACTGATCTCAGATCAGCTTCTGTACACACCATTTAAAGAGGAACTACAGTGCAGGACACATTGGGATTCGCATGTGTGTTTAAACTGACAAATACACCCAATAATATGTAAATATGTCCGTCCTGCATGTTTTATTTTGAACACAACTAATTTTCTCTTAAATGAGCACCAAAAGTTACTAAAGTAATCGAATGCTTTCATTATAGATCTGTGCATTCTTACAGTGAAGCCTCAGAAACAGAGATAACAGATAACAGGTGTCACTTTAAATGGCTTGTACAGAAGCTGATCCTCTTTGCATTCCCTTGCAAAACATCTTTGAGAGAACGCAAAAACTTTTAAAAATATATATATTTTCTTATTACTCTGTTTTTTTTTTTTTCTTCCACCCATTTTTTTTCTCCCGCAGAGTTTTTTTTTTTTTTTTCGCGGTCTGGTGTGCGACCTGCTTTACTGTCATAGGGCAACTGTGGAAAAGGTTGCCTGCTCGTGTATGCACACAAATCACTATCTGTTAGTTAACTTAAACGTGCTTTTATTTTTCAGGTTCATACATTTGTCCTTTGGGATTCATCATCCTCAAGACAAAAAACAATCTGCCGGAGTTATTGAGTTTAAAATGAGATGAGGAGGGGGTGAAAAGTGGACCTCCCATACACTCTTCTCCAATGTCCCAGAGACGATATGACTGTTGTCGGAGCACCAGACTGCTGAGTGTGGGCTCAACCTCCTGAAACGGCCCATCAACTCTCTCTCTCATTTAAACATGAAGGAGGTGAGGCTGTGGACGGCCAGTGATGTCTCAGACTGGCTGAGTGAAGAAGGCATGCAGGAATACACTGAAGCCTTGCGGGAAAAGGATGGTCCTGCCCTCCTGCAACTCTCTGAGCAGGACTTTAACACTTTGCCTCTGTCCCTGGTGACCGGAGACAGTGGGCGACAACTTTTGGAGCGAATAGAGACTTTGCGTTTCACTAGTCACATGAAGGCACACAAGGGCAACAATCACAAAAACAGTTACCAGGCCAACGGTCATGTTGGTGTCATCCTCGCCAATGGTAGTATTAGCAATGGCAAAACTGTCAACGGCGCTCCAAAAAACGGCTTGCTCTCAGAACCGGTTCGCATCTTGATCCCGTCGCTGTCTGAGCAGGAGCGAACGCCGTTTCCCACCGAGTGGTTCAAAACAGGTGTGGCTTTCCTGTACGCTCTGTGCTGCTTCCTCATGACTACAGTTATGATCTCAGTGGTGCATGAACGTGTTCCACCCAAGGAGGAGACGCCGCCTCTGCCGGATAAATTCTTTGATCTGTTTGATCATGTGGAGTGGGCCTTCTCCATCTGCGAGATCAATGGCATGCTGCTTGTGGGACTGTGGTTTACTCAGTGGCTTCTGCTTAAACACAGGTCAGTTACATAAATGGTGTTTCTCAATTCTTAATTTTTTTCACTGCAAGGTAACTTTTTTTTACAGTGGAGGCCAGCAGGTTTCGTTTTCAAAGCTTATTTTAATTTCTGGGACAGTCCTTTTTTGTATAAATTTATTAGAAATTATTAATGCTAGCTTGACAAAAGTGAACATACTGAAGTCCGATTTCAGCTAGTTTGCTTTCATCTGAGACAAAATTTAAAACCAAATCTCCTTCTAAAGTTTTCAAGCTACAGCCACTAAACTGTGGTCAGAGGTTCAGGATGTCCTGACTCGATATGCTTTTTCTTCTTTTCTAACTGATAAGACTTATTTTTTTTAAATTGTATGGTCAGATCTTTGTAAAAGATATAGATGTTCATTGAGTGTCAAAACTGTTGTACATCTACACAGTTTGAGACCTTCATTTATCATGCTAACAACATGCATGTTAGCAAACTGCTCAAACTTTCTGCATGGCAACCATGGTAGCTATGTGCCGATTCAGGAAATGTGCCACCCACATGCTAATTCAGACTATTAATGTGGTAACCATGCTAGAAACATCTTTTGATTGTCAATAACTCATTGTCAGGGGGCAGAAGTACTCATTTAGTTTTATCTGCTTATGTTTCTTTGACTGACAAAGCACCATAGCCATTTACTTGCATTATATACATCAGAAGCACGGTTTCAGGTAAAAAAAATAAATAAATAAAAAATCACTGTTGCTGCGTCCCAATTCGCAAACTATCCATCCTAAATAGTATTCAAAAATAGATTTAGTATGTTCCAAACCATAGTATGTTGGAAACTGTATACAAAAGGTACCACGATGTTTTACTATTTCCAGCAAAAACTCGAAGTGTAGAAGTGTCCATACCTAACTGCTGATATTGTGCACAATTTATTGCTCGTTGAAGGTGAAATTGATTAGAACTACAAACGTGGGTGAAAAGTATAAACAAACTACAAACATGGCGGACACTCGAGACAGGAGTCACCAAGTTGGGAGGCTTCGGTAAAGTTGTTTGAATGACATATTTAAACCATGTTTCAGTGTTTTATTTCATCTGCAACAACAATGTCAACTTATATCATGATATGTTTGGAGTTGACATTAAAGGCTGAATGCATAATCACCCAAAGACCTGAGGAGATTTCTCTGAATGAAAGACTCATGATTGGCAGTTGGGGTGTGAACCTACTCTGGTCTCACGGTACGGTCTGGTTATATTTATCATGTCATCGATTCGATTCAATTCGATATCTCGGTGAATTGACGTTGCTTTCCATACATAATTACATTTTTTTCTTCACAACACAATATTTTTTTTATTTATTAAAAACTATAAATATATCTATATTTCAATTTTATTTGTAATACAATTTTGTCCTTTAATACAAGCAGTAAGATATATGAACTGTAGCCTACCTCAAAGAAAAAACTCTTTTGAATGTTTCAAACAAAACTCCAATACATGCACAGAAGACAACATGAGCATTTATAGCAAATAAACAAATGTAAATATTATCCCGCTTGCTTTTTGATCACTGTCAAGCGAGGTCTTATACCCCTATGATTGGTCATTGTCCTCACCCACTCAACAGAAAGGGCTGCGATTGGCTTTAAAAATGAAAGAGCTGTTCACCGATGAATGACCCGAGAAGAACAGCCACGGTTACAGTCTATATGCGCATAATACTCGGTTATCACAGTTCATCCATAATAGACAAAGTGGAGAAAACTCGCACCTCAGGCACGCTTGTGTCTCGATCCACAAGTATCACTTTAACAGCCAAGAGTAAAGGGAAAAGTTACCCCAAAAACAGGCCAGCGGGTCAAATGTTCAAAGTGAGAGAGAGAGAGGCAGAGATGGATTTTTACAGCATTTCTCCCTAGTAGTAAAAGTGTCAATGAAAGACTTTCCAGCAAACTCACAAGCAGATGAATTGTGCATAATGATCTATCTTTTAAGTAGTAGGAGAGTTTTATTTACTCGCCTACTTCGCCAAAGTATTCTACTGCGACATTGCATATAAGAGATAAATGACGTCAGTACGTAATAACCAGTTATGATCTATTACTGAACGGATATCGAATTGTCCCCATCTGCATCACGGTGCACCGAAAAAACTAGTTTTGACACCCGTAATTGGCAGATTATCCCTGCTGCTGCTGCTTCAATAATGCAGGTAATTAAATATGAAAGAAATGTGGATGATCTGTTAATGAGGAAGCAGTATGTCCCAAAGCTTGCATACTTTTCTTTTACACACACAAAAGTATATATTTTTGCTTTACAAAAATAAAAAAATCATACTTTTAGGGCGTAGTATAAGTATGTGAATTGGTCAGCACATGGTTGTACTGATTAAAGTCACCTACATCCTTCATAAAGTATGAAAATACTGTATTATTCACTAATCAGAGCTCATTTGTGTTTATTCAGCTGATTTATTGGCAGCATCTTCCGAAAAGTCAAATCACAACTTAATTGAACTCCTGTTGTGACTGCTAAAGAGTCTAGACTGTTTTCTTCAGCACTGAGACTCTTAAAGCATGTGACTTATCCTATGATAGTCCTCTGGCTCTGAACCTGATTTCTCTCTGTTTGCAGGTCAATAATCGGCCGCCGCTTCTTTTTCATTGTGGGAACTTTATATTTGTACAGATGTGTGACTATGTATGTTACAACGCTTCCTGTGCCAGGCATGCACTTCAAGTGCTCCCCTAAGGTAAGTGTTGACGGACAATAAACCTGAAACTAAACCCTAATGCCGGTCAATGCAGGCTTTTAGAAATTAGCTGATGTGTCCGCGCTCATTCGCACAACTTTCCACTCACAACAGCACTTTTATAAGATTGCCATCTTGTGCTAATTTGTCCTATTCAGTAAATCTGGCTCATAATTAAAGGAAATGTTGGTTATCTATAGAGGTTTTTGTGCTAATATATGCTTATACATGTGTTTGTGTTCTAGCTATTTGGTGACTGGGAGGCTCAGTCACGACGGGTGATGAAATTGATGGCAGGTGGCGGCCTCTCTATCACTGGCTCTCACGCTTTATGTGGAGATTATCTTTACAGCGGACACACAGTGATGCTGACACTAACATACCTCTTTATTAAAGAGTGTAAGTACACGTGCATGCATAAACTTATCAGAATGTACTGTGCGCTTGTTATGTCTGACGTCACAGTTTCTTAGTCCAAACTGATAAACAGAACTATAAATGATACTAATATACGCTGACACTATGCTGTAATATTATTAAAAATGACGATCGTAATCAGGCCCGGATTAAGAACTCAGGGGCCCCTGGGCACATTGTATTGTAGGGCCCCCTACCTGGCCGCACCCCAATAGTTGAATTTAAAAAATAAGAATAATATAATAATTTTTAAATAAAATTAATCTATAATTTGTTGCCCACATATTTAAATAAATGATATATAGTACATATGTATTTATAGTCTGCAAAGATTTAAATTATTTTTCAAAGCATTAAATAGAAATACTAATAAAACTACATATATATATATATATATATATATATATATATATATATATATATATATATATATATATATATATTTTTTTTTTTTTTTTTTTTTTTTTTTAAGGGTATTTTAGTGTATTGCTTTTACAAACTTATAAAGCATATTATTGCCATGGCATATAACGCACAATGCTTCTCCAATCCAGTTCTATGAATCTGAGTTCTATGAATCTGAGTCTTTCATAATACAAACACTGATTTACTCTCTCTCTCCTCTCCCTGTATTTTCTCTACTCTTCTCGTGATGAAAACTTGATTATAAACCTAAAAGTATCCGAAATCACAGACACTATACCTCTTCTCTCCCCTCTCTCTCTTCTGGGCCTTTCTCTCTCTCTCCCTCTCTCTCTCCCTTTCTGTCTGTCTCTCACACGATGAATCCAGTCCGCGCTGCGCTGCCGTTAGCCTCCTCCGCCTGGTTAATGCTAGCTTCTCATCTTTTAAAGTTAACGTCTTCTTCTGTACCCTCATTTTCCTGATCACGGGTCTGTTTAAAGAAGGTGTGTATGGAAAATGCCTCAATAAAGATGCCTCCTCTCCTCTTTCTCTCGCGTTTGCTAAATCCACTTGTCCACTCATTTTTGATCTATGACAGATAAAGTCCGCTCAGTTTAGTGCGGGTTATTACAAAACTGACGTTTCCGCGCTTGACCAATTACAGCATTCTGTTTAGTTAAAGAAAGAAAGGCAATTTAAATATAATAATATTAATATGTGATCGCGATTTTTTTGCTCAGAGGAAATACAGTTGTCTGAGCAATATAGTTTTTGAAGAGAGGGAGGCGCGGCAGGCGCGTATAATAAGGCTAAACATTATTAAATACCCACGAGACACTTGTGACTTTATATCACATTTGCATTATTTTTAAAAAAATGTTTCTTTCCTGTTAAAAATAAATATATTTCCAATCTGATATGTAATGGGGAGAAAAAAAAGTAGCACGAGTTCAACTGATGGTGGATTCGAACCGATGTTATGTGTAATCGCGTCAAAAGTTGGTGCTGTGTGCCTTACAAGGTGCGCCACTGCGGCTGTATTATCACACTGCTCTTTACTCATCTTGTCTCTATCAATCAGGCATCGATAGGCGTAAACCCTGAATAGCTTAGTCCAACTGGATGCGCTATTTGCAATTAGCCTAAAAAGACACTCCGAAATTGTCTTTTTTTCTCCCCCCTCGCAGGGGCCCCTAGTGCGCACGGGCCACTGGGCCTGTGCCCATAAGGCCCATTGGTTAATCCGGCCCTGATCGTAATGTACAGATACACTCACTGGCCACTTTATTAGGTACACCTTTCTAGTGCCAGGTTGGACCCCCTTTTGCCTCTAGAACTGCTGTAATCCTTCATGGCATAGAGTCAACAAGGTACTGGAAATATTCCTCAGAGTTTTTGCTCCATATTGACATGATAGCATCTTGCAGTTGCTGCAGATTTGTCGGCTGCACATCCATGATGCGAATCCCCTGTTCCACCACATCCCAAAGATGCTCTATTGGATTGAGATCAGGTCACTGTGGAGGCCATTTTAGTACATTGAAATCATAGTCATGTTCAAGAAACCAATCTGAGATGATTCGTGCTTAATGACATGGCGCGTTATCCTGCTGGAGGTAGCCATCAGAAGATGAATACACTGGGGTCATAAAGGGATGGACATGGTCGGCAACAATGCTTAGCTAGGTACTAATAGGCCCAAAATGTGCCAAGACAATATCCTGATGTTGATCCTGAATTCTGATGCTCTGTTTGAACTGCAGCAGATCGTCTTGACCATGTCTACATGCCTAAATGCATTGAGTTGCTGCCATGTAATTGGCTGATTAAAAATTTGCATCAACGTGTAGTTAGACAGGCATACCTAATAAAGTGGCCGGTGAGTGTATATCTATGCCTCAAAAGTCAAGAGTATCATTTATCGTTCAGCTTTTATAAATCAATAGAATATTGGGTCCCATATTATATTTAAGAGTTCGTTCGGGCAGACATGAAATTTCTGTTGTTGTTTTAATCCCCTGAGACCTTCATTAATCTTCAGAACACAACTTAAGATATTTTCTCTCCTCCTTCATAGACAGTGACACTCACAAGATGTCCAAAAAAGAAACCAAAAGCATTTCAAAGCATTCCATGTGACTTCAGTGCTTAAACTGTAACTATGCAATGCTCCAAAAATGTGTAATGTGCTAAAAAATCTGTAAAAATGACTTGATGGTCACCAGTGTCACCATTTAGACCACTTCTAAATGGTATTATGGCAAATATGTGTAGCACTGCTGATTATAATGGCAATACGTCACATCGCTTATAGTAAACATGCACCCTAACCTGTCATGGAAGAGAAAGACAAACGCAAACAAATTTCATATTTATTTATTTAAACCTTTTACTTTTGCCGCACAAAAGTATTCTTGGAACTTAATATGATTCCACAGAAGTCACACGGACCGTTTTGTCAATGTTATGGTTTCTTTTTGCTCTTTATACATCTTGTCTATGCAGTATGAGATCGCTCCTGGATTTCATCTTAAATATCTTAATTTGTATTCTGAAGACAGGATTTTAATGATACAGGGTGAGTAAATGTAACAGAGTTTTCATTTTTGCTGGAACTAACCCCATTTCTCTTATATCTCTGAACTTGGTACACAATAACTAGATGTGCAAGTAGCATGTAACCACAGCACATGTACACATAGTTGCATAGTATCTACATGCGTAATACTGGTGTAACAACAGCTGAAGAATATGTATAAGTACAGTTGTGTAACAGGACATTGGTAACAACAGATTTTTTTTTGTAATAAGAATTACGTAAATGCATTTTGTAATGACAATATGTACTTGCATATTATTTTTCCACTTCTAAATGCAGGTTTCAGTACTGGAGTTACCAGTTTAGAAGATGCTGAAACATGAAAATTATGATGATTTCGCTGTGCGTTTTCTGTTTTTGTGAATATTGAATTAGTATTAGACTGGCACTACTAACTCTGAGTTTGAAGGTTTCAAACTGGCACCAAATATGGAGGGCCGGTGTCCTGCTGACTTTAGCTCCAACTTGCTTTAACACACCTGCCTGGAAGTTTCTAGTATACCTCGTGAGAGCTTGATTAGCTTGTTCAGGTGTGTTTGATTAGGGTTGGAGCTAAACTCTCCAGGACTCTGGACCTCCAGGACCGAGTGTGGACACCCCTGACTTAAGCAGACCGAATGTGTTTTGGAGCCTGTAAATGCTGTTGTGAGCTTGCTAATATTGCCATCTGGTGGACATCAAGGAGAAAACACATCTAGCATGCATAAAACATGAGCACTTTTGCACTTTAAATGAATACAGATTGATTTTATTTATTTATGTATTTGGTTATTGTGTGACAGACTCTCCACGGCGGTTTTGGTGGTATCACTCGATCTGTTGGTGTCTGAGTGCGGTCGGGATCTTTTGTATTTTGTTGGCTCATGATCATTACACGATTGATGTGGTAGTGGCCTACTTCATGACCACACGGCTCTTCTGGTGGTACCACACAATGGCCAATCAGCAGGTACATGTGGAGTTTTAAATTGATTATTTCTTTTCGAATCTGTGCTTAATGATTCATTCATTATTAATCACATAAGTGTCTTAAATTTGATGCACCAGTTAATGACATACATTTATATAGGTCATAATTGTAATGCTTTTTACATGCTACAACGATCACTAAATAATTTAGTTACTAAACTTAATTAATTACAGGTTCTATCATTTTTCTAACATTCATTTTAAGTGGTAATTAGTATTTGTATGCCTTTTTTATTTACACAGTTTGCTCTATTTTTATAAAGACTCATCAGTTTTCACTACAGTCTAAAATTTGTTTTATTTAATGCATAACATCTTATTATATATATATAATATATTATATAATATATATATATATATATATATATATATATATATATATATATATATATATAATTTATTAGGGCGAGGCAGTGGCGCAGTGGGTAGCACGTTCGCCTCACAGCAAAAAGGTCGCTGGGTCACTGGTTCGAACCTTGGCTCAGTTGACGTTTCTGTGTGGAGTTTGCATGTTCTCCCTGCCTTCGCGTGGGTTTCCTCCGGGTGCTTCGGTTTCCCCCACAGTCCAAAAACATGTGGTACAGGTGAATTGGGTTGGCTAAATTGTCCGTAGTGTATGAGAGTGTGTGTAAATGTGTGTGTGGATGTTTCCCAGAGATGGGTTGCGGCTGGAAGGGCATCCGCTGTGTAAAAACTTGCTGGATAAGTTGGCGGTTCATTCCGGTGTGGCGACCCCGGATTAATAAAGGGACTAAGCCGACAAGAAAATGAATGAATGAATGAGTAAATATTATTTATTATATTATTTGAATTTATATTAAATATTTAAACATATATTTAACATTTTATTCTAAAATTCTAAAATTTATTTAGAAGCTAATTGTCTTTTCTTTTTCTATTCTTGAAACAATAAAAATATTTATTTTTACACTACCACCAAAACAAAATGAAAAGTTTTCCTTTTAAAAAAATAAATGCTTTGCAAATGCATTAATATTATACTTTATATCTTTTCATTGTGGTCAGTGAATTATAATAAAGCATAATTAACAATCACAAACTAATTTCTTCAGACAGTTTCCATTGAAAATTTTAATTTTGTTACTGTTTGCATATAGACTTGCCAAACCATTGCACACAGGACCAGTAATAGATAAAATTATGATTCAAAATATTCTAAATATATAATATAAAACACATTTATCAAGACATTATGAAGAAAAAACATTGTAAAGTGTTACCATGGATTGTTTTGATTGTTATTTAAAGGGGTCATGCATTTTTGTTTTCACTTACTGTACAACATTTTCAAGGCCGTAATGTAGAAGTGAGCTCAAATTTTTCTCTATTATCACACAATTATGTCAATATAGTACACAATCTGAGTCATTTTGGGTGCTTAGACTTTATTTTAAACTCTGTTATTGGAAATTTAGAGTTCTGAAACATACTACATGTTTTTACAGGGTTTCTGCAGGTTTCACCAAGTCAAATTTAAGCCTTTTTTAGACAATCAAGAATACAATTTTAGACGTATATAGGGCTTAATGCAAAAAATGTTTTTGATGGCCCAGTAGAATTCTTTTTACTTTCCCCTCAAAAAACTAATTCTTATTTCTTAGCCACATATTTAAATTAACGTGTCAAAACAAGCAGACCCTAATTGTGTACATACTAACTTAGTAAACTCTTTAAAAATAAAAACTTAAACAACAAACTGTTATAGCATTAATCATAAATAGAGTTTTGATAAAATTTTTATTGAGATGAATTGTGGTTATTGGATATATGTTCAATCGGTTGGGAAGCTTTACATGAACAAATGAATATTAGGACGTGTTTAAAATGATTCAAGACAATAATTCAGTGAATTTAAGACTTTTTAAGGCCTAAAATTTAGTTTTTAAAAATTAAAGCTTTTGAAGATATTTACATTTTTTTTATGTACATCACATTATTTTTTTTTTTTTGAGTAACATTTACTTTTGATCTAAGTGCTTTACATATATCTAATTTCTAAACTCTCCTCTGCTGTCCTCTAGGCTCTAAAGGAGAAATCCTCTGGAAACATGTTCTCTCGTGTGTGGTGGTTCGGCCCATTTCAATACTTTGAGACTAACGTGCGTGGCATCGTGCCTCGAAACTACCAGCTGCCATTCTTGTTGCGAACTCTGACAAGCACCAGAGTGAAGTACAGTAAGCTGGATTCGAGAGAGTCGTGACCCCTGGAGCCCTGAGACTCTAAAAGAGGAGCTACTCTTCCCTTCAAGCTCTGCAAAACTGGTTGAGCACTGTGACGCATATACATCAATCATTTTGTAGTATTCCAAGCATTTCAATGTCCCTATCAGGTATGTATATGTAGAGCAGAGCGTTTAACAACTGGATTCAATTTTGCTGCTCTTGAAATGGCCAGGCCTTCGGTCTTTGGTCTGGTAGAAAAATGTCATTTTAAAGTACTTTTACCTGCCAAATCTGTATTGAATAAACTGGAACACTTGTAGAAAAATAGATTTTTCTTTTTAAAACATCTTTTTGTAACAACTTTAATAATTCCGGAGCTTTTCTAAATATTTCACAGGTTTATTTTAGGGAAATAATAATAATAAAGTGTCGTCCAAATACAATATCTTTTTTAGATTTGTACCTTCCTGAAAGCTGAAACCTATACAGCCTCAGTTATAGTGCCTTTCTTCCACACATACACACACACACATATACATACATCTCAACATGTAATATACTCATTTGCACATCCAAACCAACAATGTACATGCTTTAAACATTTGTATAATGTGTTAAACCCACAATGTTTTCTGTCTGAAAGTGTTGCTTGGGGTCTTAAATCATTACAAGAGGCAGTACAGTTTTAGAGAAGCTATGTGGGAGATCGGTTTTGCTTTTCACATTAGTCCTTTAAATCAGATCCTGAGCACATGCATCCTAGTGTTTTAATTGCATAATTGTGTTCAGTTATTATTATCTGGAGATTTTCTTTTCCTTAATTATCATCTGTTCCTGTACTAAACTGAGAAATGAAGAAAAACAAGAGATTTGGGGGGGAAATTTGTTTGGGATCTAGTGTTTGTTTGATGAGGCGTTGTTTAAATTTCCGTGTTATTCACACAGGATGTGTTTTTGCTTTCTAATAAGATATCTGCAATGGAATTGGAGTTTGTGATTGTAGTCTGTATGCAGTTAAAGTTGGCATGTTAAAATAAATCTAAGAGGTGCAGATGGATGCGAGAATGCTTTTCATTTGAATGGTTAAATGAATACCCCAAAAGTTTTAACAGTAAATACATAGCTCACTCAAAAAAATCACTTTGTCATTTACTCACCCTCAAGTGGCTCCAAATTATTATGAATGTTGAACATCAGTAATTAAATAGGAAAAAATGATGTCTGCTGGTTTTCATCAATCTTCAAAATGTCTTTCTGTGTAAGATAAAAGAAAAAATAAAGGTCAGACAGGTTTGAACCAAGTGGAAGGTGAATAAATGACAGAATTAAATTTTTGCGTGAACTATCCCTTTAGGGTTACCCAAGTGCATGACTGAAAAACAATAATAAAAGAACCATAGATAAGGTTCAGAAAGCATCCTATTATTACAGAACGTTTGTGTTCAGTGACAATTCATTCACAAAAACTGAATGTTTACATATGAAACTAATGATATAAGAGTGTGTAGATACGGTGATCTGTACAGTAAATAACATGTATTATTTATTTAACACTGTACAACACGGTCCGAATAACCCCTATGTTTAGTTAAGGAAGGTATTTTAGGGCTTCTTCTTTCAAAAGTTTGTCCATTCAAAGTGTGCTTCCGCTAGAAAAAGGGAAGATCTTCAAATCTCTCTCTAAACAAAAAAAAAGCCCTAGTGTTTGAAACTTTCTGGAGCAAGAACTAAATAGAAAGTGATGGTATCTGACTGAAGGATGAGCCTGTAGGGTGAATGTACAATCGGTGACTGTACACCGTTTATGACTGGAAGGACTATCAGAAGCACTTTAATATGATGCCCAGCCACACACTTGTACAACGCACTGCACTTCAGTGACCTGCACGCTGGTAAACCTGCAGGATAGAAACACTATTTTCTTATACACTCAAATAGCAGCCGAATTAATTGATTGGTTTTGTGTTCTGACAGAGGAATCAGACCTTTGAATGTGCAACATGTACTGATATGTGGCCAAAACACATCAATTTTATTAGTGTGTAATTTCATTAGATTTTTTTGAGGCCATTGAAAAGTCCAGTGTTGGGTCATGAAAGGTTTTTAAGTACTAAATAAGAAATGGGTTGTTAATTTAATTGGAAAAATCCAGATTGTTCAGCTGTTAATTAAGCTTTGCGTTACACTGCCAAATGATTAATCTGAGAAGCAAACAGAGTGTTGGCTTATGATATGATGACTGTAAATGCATGTTGTTGTTTTTTTGTTTGTTTTATTTTTTTTTTTTCATTGTCAATCATAAATTCTGCATTGTTAAATTACTTTGTTGTCTTGTTATTTGTGCTAAACAATCTCGTAATATGAGATGAGACGTGGAGCAGATATTGAATAAAAATTTTAATATTCTGTATCGCCGTCTGAGTTTCCTTTACCTTCCTCAAAGCATCACTTTTAATTCAAATTTTGACAAAAGTGTAAATTGTGATGTATAATTCTGGTGTTAAAATAACGATCCAAGTCATAATTATGACAAATTGTCAAAACTGAGATTCAAAAAATTATGATAAAATCAAGTCAGAATCCTGAAATATGTTTAAAAAAGAAAAAAATTCCTTATACAGCACTTTTCTGGACACTCGAAGAACTTTACACATTTTTTGGGGGGAATCTCCTTATCCACCTGGATGACACAATAGCAGCCGTATTGCACCAGATTGCACACCACACACCAGCTGATTGGTGAAAAGGAGACAGAGTGACCAAGCCAATTATGATATGGGGATGGTTAGGAGGCCATAATGGAACCGAGGCCCCAGCATCCAAATTTGGCCAGGATGCTTAAACCCCTACCCTTTTTCAAAGGACATCCTAGGATTTTTAATGACCACAGAGAGTCAGGACCTCGGTTTAACATCTCATTCGAAAGATGCCGCTTACTGAGCAGTATAGAGTCCATGTCAATTTACTGGGGCATTAGGACCCACACAGTCTTACTAACACCACGTCCAGCAGCAGCCTAGCTTTACCATGTGGTCTCCCATTCAGGTACTAACCGGGCACAGCCCTGCTTAGCTTCAGTGGGTGACCATGTAAAAGTTGCAGAGAGCAAGTTGCTGGCTAATAAACCAAAATAAGTCTTTGAAAGCCAAAAATGATACAATAAGCAAACGATACCATAATAAAGTCAAAATTATGACAGATTTAAAAAGTGAAAATCATGACAAAAGAAGAAGTTGACAAAAGTCAAGGTTTTAAGTTCTAATTATGATAAGAGGGATAATTATGTCAAAACTTTGACTTCTACTTCATGACTAAAATGCATAAACGACTGGATGTTTTAATAATTAAATATTTTAATCTCTAGACAATTGGCAACAATCTCTAGCAATCAACAGTAAACAAAGTATTATTTATTTGTTTTTCTTCAGCTTAGTCCCTTTATTAATCTGGGGTTGCGATAGCGGAATGAACCGCCAACTTATCCAGCATATCATTTATGCAGCAGATGCCCTTCCAGCTGCAACCCAACACTGGGAAACATCCATCCACACTCATTCACACACACATACACTATGGACAATTTAGCTTACCCAATTCACCTGTATAGTGGATGCCTTTGACTTGTAGGGGAAACCGGAGCACCCTTAGGAAACCCACATGAACACGGAGAGAACATGCAAACTCCACACAGGAAATGTCAAATGACCCAGTTGAGGCTTGAACCAGCAACCTTCTTGCTGTGAGATGATCGTGCTACCCACTGCGCCACTGTGACACCCTATTATTATTCAGTTTAATATTGATCAGATTTTTAGCAAATATCTTTAAGAAGTGAAGTTTATTTTTAAACTAATTTCGAGAGGATCACATGCGTATGATTTACCACAGCCGGTCCCGCATTAGCTAATCATGATCCTCCAATCAGATGATTTCTAAGTCACTATAAATAACCACAGTCTTCATTCCACAATTATCTTTGTCTGGAAGAGCCCCGTGTCCAAATGGGTTTCCCCCGGGTTCCCAGGTTTTGTTTCCTCCCACCGCCCAAATGTGCGTCATATGTGCGGCATGGCAAGGCCAAATCTTGCCCTACGAACGGGAGGGAGACCTGGGCTCGAGGTTCTCATTAGCTCAGGGCTCTCTCCCAGGACAGCATGCCAAACATGCTTCGCTAAGTGTGAACTCTTAAAATTTAATTTAAAAAGGAGAATATTCCTGCATGTGCTTTCTCCCCCAAGTTATTTTCCTCATCTCAAATCTAGGGCATTAGTGTAGAACTATAAACAGTCTCCCAACGCTTACAATGAATTACTAGGCTGACACTAAGAAGAATCTGCATCTGTCCAGTAGCTGAACTGGAATCTGTGGGTGGCAAACAGTATGGCTTTCTGCTTAAATATTTATCATTTACAACATTAACCAGACAATGGTTCTGTCAAGGCTCCTGACTGCTTGTACACAGAGAAATCAGTGGTGTGGTTGGCTTAATATGGGCAGCGTGGTCTTCTGCCACACTGCTTCTGTTTTTAGATTTAGATTTTTGATGCCAAGTGAAACTGAGTGCAGAAGTGTGCAGTCATGACATGTGTAAGGATTTCAGTCAGACGTTCAGGTCACTTCCTCTTAAGAGCATTAAGTAAGTAGATGAGCTATTATAAGTTGGCAGTTCATTCCGCTGTGGTGACCCCTGATAAATAAGTGACTAATTAAGCTGAAGGAAAGTTAATAAAAAAGAGTGACTAATCAAGTGCATCTTTAACATCCTACGACGAGCGAAACACTGGAGATGCACAAGAGTGAATTGGATAAGTGCATGCCAGCATGCTCATAAATAATTCAGACATGTTAAGACACTTGTAAATGGCCACACCTAAAGCAAAAACAGTACTGTATGAGTACTGTACTAGCTATGAATCTTACTAACAAAATTATTTTAATGCGTCAAATTTTAACAAACTGATTAATATTAATATAAATATAATATAAATCAACCTCAGTCCTGATCAAAACTACTAAATTTTTTTTTTTTTTAATTACAGGATTTAGACTTCTTAATAGCCAAGTTCACAAATTATGTCACTAATTTGGTGACAAAATACACAAAATAATGCAAAAAGTGATTGTGGACTGGATTTTTTATCACACCTATCTGAAGGGTTAATAGCGCCAATTGATGATCAACAGTTTTGAAGGCTTAAGAGGAAATACTACTTCCAACTATTAAAAAAAGATCCAAGATATGACTGATAGTTATTAGATAATAAATATAAATGCATAACTATATAGTGTCATGGCTTTGCAATCAAAAACGTGATTATAATGAAAGTCAAAAGTGCAAAAACAGCTACCAACAATAAATTATGGAGAAACAATTGTAAATTGGTCAAAAACAACCCATCAAAGGCAATGTTGTTTCACAGGTCCAAGACTTTGATAAAAGTTTTAAAAATCTAGTCCACAGATTTGTGTGTTTGTGTGTTTTTATTTTTTTACCAAATCAGTGAATCTTTTGTGAATTTGTCAATTAAAGAGTTAAAATCATATTTAGTAGTTTTGAATCAGGACTGAGGTTGATTAACAAATGTATGCTTTTTTTTTTTTTTTTTTTACAGCTGTTAAGTTTATAGTGGATGTTTTAATCCTGAACATAATAAAATGGTATAGTAAATTTGCCCAGAGTGTATAATTCTTTCAAAATGTCAAATCATACTCTCATAAATCATCCTGCTAGCTAAAACACAGAAAAAGCTATAGCTATTTAAGCAAAAACTCAGCCCAGAGTGGAAGAAACAACCCCAAGCAACAACACATTAGAGTTAAGTTTTGATTATTCAAATTAAGCATTTTTAATATACAAGTGTTTTTTTTTTCTCAAATACTCTGAAATGGATATAAATATGCAAATGTGTGACTAAGGAAATATTGCTTATATCATTATGATGACCAATCATCAGCAAATTATAGGGTATGTCTACCATTAAACTGTTCTATGACGCGTGCGAAATGGTCACATCAGAGCAAAAACTACATTTTTAGACTCATACAAAACTCAGTCAACAGGTTTTCAAGACCAGTGGTTAATTTAACCTAAATTTAGGCAATTTTAATACAGGTTTTACTGTTTACATACTCGCATGTTCTCCGCATAAACAAACACGAACATCGAATAACAACAACGACAACTCATAACAACAATGCCAATAAAAACAAATTCAACTCAGATCTACACTTCATCACTGTTTCAAAGGCTACACATGCTCGAGTGGACATAAATGGCACATGGCACGACTCATAAATGCCCATTGGGGTTCAAGGGAATCTCCGGCATCAAGAGGCTAAAATTTCACACAGCCGCACCTGTTCATACAATGCGCTCACAATTGACTTTCCAGCACAGAGACTGACTAGCTGCTTTGTAAATCTGTGATGTTCTCAGTTCCCTTTCTGAAATACTTCAGGAGGAGCACGCGTATAATTGTTTAAGCTATAAGCATTAGTTGAGCAGGCAGTTTGAGTCTGTGGCTTGCTTCAGCAGCTGGGTGTTGTCCTCCTGAGTCCTGACCACACACTGCCATGAGAAGGAACACTTCATCTCCACAGCCATTACGCGTCTCTGACTGACTGAATGACTACCTGAGAGATGTCCGTGTCAGAAAAGAGACAGTTTACGTGGAGATGCTCGACACTCTTCTGGCGTTTGTTTCCTCATGTTTTCCTAATTTTATCACTCGTTTTATACGCGGTTTTAGGAGCGCTTGTCTTCAGAGCGATTGAGTACAAGAATCCTCGAAATGAGTCGGAGGAGATCCTGTCCATTGTGCAAAAAGTGATGGAGATCGTTCAGAATCACACAGGTCTGAAAGTAGCCTTTTTAAAATAGTATAAACTGCTTGTATAATTTTAAGCCTACGGTGTTCAAAACGTATTAATAATTTTATTAATAATTTATATATTCTTTGTAATAATGTAGGCAATGTATTAATAATGTTTTAATAAGCTATATTATATACTATTTACTACATTCTTCTTCTATTTTATCTTATAAATTAGACACCTCAGAGCAGAAGCACCTAATCAATAAAGCAAAAGACATTTTGGATGATTACTGTTATGAGAAGGAACGTGACCACGGATGGACCTTCTTTGCTTCACTTTTCTTCTGCTGTACAGTGTTCACTACTGTAGGTGAGTATGCTTTTTCATCCTGGAATGTCACAGAGCTTGTAAAGTTTTGGGTTTTGTTGGGTTTTAACCTGAACAATAAGATATTTTGGCCACATGAGGTACTGTATGTCCAAAATTGGTGTTGCATTAAATGAATCACCGAGTTGTTATGTGCATGAGAAGTTCTGACCTTTGGCTGTAGTCTCTGAGTGCACCACCGTTGTCCACAGTAACCAGCCTGACCATGATAAGACCGAAAACAAGTGTCGCCATTTATGTAGGAAACAAAAGTGAATTATACACTAAATAACATTGAACATTTGTCTACTCAAAGTTGTGCAATGCAAATGATTCATGAATTGTTCATCATTTATTGGAGGATAACTCTACTTTTGGCCAATATTTTCCTTTTCAATCAACAAATGTTTCTATATTGATATTCATTAAATCCATAATGCATATCCAGGTTCCACTTCATCTTTAAATTTATTATCTTTTCGTTTAATTAACAAAAGTTAAAGTTAAATTACTGCTGTTAATAAGTTTGATAACTGCAAATTATTATTTGAGATTTAAAGCAAATGAACTCAAATCAGGGCATGTATTTAGGTGGCTTGAGGCTCAGCAGTAGGCATGGGCTGATATAAGATTCTGACGGTATGATAACCTTGGATAAAAATATCACAGATTCACAGTATTATGATTCATTCATTTTCTTGTCGGCTTAGTCCCTTTATTAATCCGGGGTCGCCAAGCGGAATGAACCGCCAACTTATCCAGCAAGTTTTTACGCAGCGGATGCCCTTCCAGCTGCATCTCTGGGAAACATCCACACACACATTCACACACACTACGGACAATTTAGCCTACCCAAATCACCTGTACCACATGTCTTTAGACTGTGGGGGAAACCCACATGAAGGCAGGGAGAACATGCAAACTCCACACAGAAACACCAACTAAGCCGAGTTTCGAACCAGCGACCCTCTTGCTGTGAGGCGACAGCACTACCTACTGCGCCACTGTCTCGCCCCAGTATTATGAATACTGCTCTAAAATATATTCTTTTTAAATGTCTGGGTAAAAAACTGAAACTTTTTTTTTTCCTTTTGAACACAACATATTTTGTTTTCTGCTGTCTTCAATTGTTTTAAAAGCAGATTTTTTTTTTACAATTTAAAGTAACATCTTTATATATGTTTTCTGCTAAAGATACTGCTGTCCTAAAAATAAAAAAATAAAATATCACGTAAATAAAAAATTGTACACATATCTTAGGAACAGTATTGCAGAAAATGTTGGCGGTTTTAAAACCTTGACTTTTCCAAACCACTGTATACCTTGAAAACATTTATAGTCCTATGCCTACTAAGCAGCATTATATATCAGAGCTTTTCTCAAGGTAGGGTTTAGGGATATGGCAAAAATACAATCTCAATAATTATTTTTCATATTGAATGATAAGGATATATATTTCGATATAAGTTGTTAATGCTTCCAGATTTAAAAGAGTTCTCCAAAAATTACTGAAGCCACAAAAATTAGAGGGTCCATTAATTGGCATAACATATTTTCGGCTGATAAATTTTAGGTGGCCGAAAACTCGGCACATCTCTAATATCAACACACTTTTAGATTCCCATTGTTGCACATTTTTGCTGTGTGATTGGATCTTAGATCAGTAATAATTAAAAAATGGTTATTGTTTATCGGCCCAGCCCTATCTTAAGGCTATTCATTCTTAAAAATAAAGGATCTTCAAGGGTGTATTCTCAGTCATGACATAGAAAAGTCTTTTTTGGTTCCCACTTTTTCTCAGTTTCTCTATAAAGAGCCTAAAACCAAAAGGTCATTTGCATGTTAAAAGTTCCTATAGTGAAACCATTGATGCCAATACAGAACATTTTAACACTCTTAGTCCACAACTAGAATATAGATTAAATATATAATGTGACTGTAAATCAAAACCAGCAATAAAATTCCCAATTCATGGAATAACTTTCATGGAATAACATTCATGGAATAACTTTAAAACTAACTTTAAAACTAAAGACAGTATTGAAACGAAAGCCTCAATATCACACTCTGTTTGCCTACAAAGTGACTTCTGGCCTTGCTCCTTCTTATCTGCTCTCGCTTCTGCAGATCTATGTGCCCTCCAGAAACTTGCGTTCTGTGAATGAACGTCGCCTCGTGGTTCCATCCCAAAGAGGGAAGAAATCCCTTTCGCGAACGCTCACGCTCAATCTGCCCAGTTGGTGGAATGAACTCCCTAACTGCATCAGAACAGCAGAGTCACTCGCTACTTTCAAGAAACGACTAAAAACTCAACTATTTAGTCTCCACTACACTTCCTAATCTGCAATTGCCTCTCTGAATATCACACTAACTGTACCAAAAAAAAAAAAAAAATACTAATACTAATACTACTAATACTCCCCTTCTTAGACTTTACAGACCTGAAACTTGCCTATAGCACTTATTCATTGTTGGTCTTGGTTGTGTAAATTGCTTCCTTGTCCTCATTTGTAAGTCACTTTGGATAAAAGCGTCTGCTAAATGACTAAATGTAAATGTAAACCAAATGTGTCAAACTCAGATCCTGGAGGGCCATAGCTCAGCACAGTTTATTTCCAACCCTACTTAAACACACTTGATGTAACCAATTGAGTCCTTTAGGCATATTGATACCTGTAAAAAGGTGTGTTGAAGCAGGATTGGAACTAAACTCTGCATGGCTGTGGTCCTCCAGGAACAGAGTTTGACACCACTGCTCTAAACACTTGTAATCATTTCCAATAAACCATTAATGAGCCTCTTTTCAGAGAGGCATACATTCAAATCATGATTTCCTGTGCATTACATCTTTCTTAATGGTACATTTTAGTTTAAGTTTTATGCCTGGGTAGGATGCTGTTAATAAAAAAAATTCTCTCTCTCATCCCCAATTGTAAAGCTCAGCAAACCGCATCTAACATAATAATTGAATGTAAACTTCCATCTTTCAGGACAGCATACAGAAAAGCATTATGCAAGAGTGCCAAACACAGCAGTCTGTGGCCATGGATGTCCATTATGCTTTCTAGGAAGGGCGAATCAGGAGCTAATCTAAATGAGTATTGGTTTTTGAGGCAGTTGAGGCTAATGGTCAGTTTAAATGAGTTCATTTCTCTCTTTTTTTTTTTTTTTTTTTTTTACATCATCCGCTATGTCAATTCCTTTGTAGATAAAAGACATTATCACTTGGCCTGGCCATACAATTACAGCCAGAGCTACTGTATTTGTCCAATGAAAAAACAGTGACAGTTTTCCTGATTTAACAGTTTAGTGTTTTCAGTTCATTTGAATCAACGTATTAATCGTAATCATATTTCTAAATCTTAACAACCCTATTGTTTTATATTTTGTGCAGGGTTATTATAGTTAAGTAAATCCATAACACTAAAATACGTTTTGTTATTTAAAATAAACATTTAAATACAAAAACACATTTTATAAAGTTGCAAAGATCATATTATATTTTAATATTGTTTAACTTAAAACTAAAATAGCTAAACCTACATTAAATATAATTATAAATGTTAAATTATGAACTTAAAAATTATAAAAAAAGACTTTTCACCACAGAGCTATATAAGCAGAAGCTTTTCAACAATGCTCCTGCAGAATCAGTCCTAAAATTTGTATTTCCATCCTGCTTCAGCATATCTGCCTATGCATTTGAAATGAAAAGCTGAAAATCTTGATTAGTTGATTAGCAGGAGGGAGGAAGACTTCTGCCGTAGATGAACCATTTTTGGTCCCCCAGAGTTACTTTCTAATTATTTCTTAAAAGTGATTTTTGGTATGGAGAACATTTCATGTCTAAAGAAAGAGTCATTTCTGCTTTAAAAAGTTTGTTGTATTGAAATATTCTATGGATGTTAAAAGTTCATTATGCATGCCATAAAATAATAATAAAATGACAAAATCACAACAAATTGCTGGTAAGCTATACATATATACTACTATTATAAACCCCTTTTTACTCAATGCTATAAATGTCACCTCTTTTGAAACCATTTATTCATTCATTTTATTTTCAGGTTAGTTCCTTTATTAATCTAGGGTCGCCACAGTGGAATGAACCACCAACTAATCCAACATATGTATTACGCAGCGGATGCCCTTCCAGCTGCAACCCATCTCTGGGAAACATACACACACACACACACTCATATACTACGGACAGTTTAGCCTACCCAATTTACCTGTACTGCAGGTCTTTGGACTGTGGGTTGAAACCGGAGCACCCGGAGGAAACCCACACGAACGCGGGGAGAACAAGCAAACTCTACACAGAAATGCCAACTGACCCAGCCGAGGCCTAAACCAGCAACCTTCCTGCTGTGAGGTGACAGCACTACCTACTGTGCCACCGGGTCGCCCCTTTTGAAACCATCACATTGTAAAAACAAAGTACTATTATTATTATTAGCAATTAGGGATGTAACAATATTGCAAATACCGTCATACAGCAATAGTAATTTTTTTCAATATTACCGTAGGCGCATGAATCAAACTATATTTCTGAGAAAAGTTTGCTTAGGCGAATAAGGCGAACAGGAGGTAGCGGGAACTACAATTCCCATCAGCCTAGGCGTGGCCATCATCCTTTGCGGTCTGTTGTCACTACAGATCCAGTAATGGGGAAATGGAGTGTGTTGCTAGTAGCGGGGAAGAAAAAGAGCTGAAAATGATCGAACCTAAAGCGAGTTTTAAATCGGATGTGTGGAAGCATTTCGGTTTCTTTCTAAAAAGATACGAAAAAGGAGAAAAGGTGACAGACAAAGAAAAAAACAGTATGTAGGCAATGCCAGACTGTGGTGAAATATAAGTCGGGGAATACGACTAAAAACAGTCATGGGGACTGCAGAACACAGCACACTTGTTAGATAGATGCAGACATTGACTTGTACTGCAAAGAGACCTCTATCTCACTCATGGCTTGTCCTCTCAAGTGGTGGAAAGACAATGCACAATGTTACCCACTGCTGTCAGCCTTGGCTAAATCATATCTCTCTGTCCCAGAAACCTCAGTCCCAAATGAGAGGGTTTTTTTTCTGTTGCAGGGGACATGCCCAGAGATCCCAGCTTTTACCAGATTATAGTTATATGATAATTTTCCTGAAAAAACCCATCTCTATCTAAGTGAGTGAGTGATTAAATGTTGAATGTAATGAGTTTTCAACAATACTAAATTGAAACTTTATTTTTTTATATGGTTTAATATTTTTTTGTTATTAAAATTGAAAAAATTGAAGTTCCTGTTTCAAAACTTACAGATAGATGGCTAATTTGTATGTCATTGATATGTTCAGTGCTAAGGTAAATAAACACTTTTGGCACTTTTTTCGAGTCTTTTCATTAGTTTTGTTTTTCCTGTAAATTTTTCAATAAATATTGTACTGTGCCATTTATACCGAGGTATTATCGTACCGTGAAATTCTGATACCGTTACATCCCTACTAGCAATATATAATAATTAATATAATAATATTTCATTAATTTACTTTTCAGCTTAGTATCTATGACAGGGCATTAGGCAATATAGCTGTTGCAAGCGGGTTCAGGGTTTCAAAAGACCCATCCTTCACTGACAAAGGTCCAGAATTTGTCCCATACATGAGCTTATTTGTCCTATTTGACTGCTATGCCAATATAAATTGTGAAAAGAATGTAATCCTCTGTTGACTGTTATGACTTCAGCTAATCAGTTTTGGCCAATGCAAACCACTTTTTTATTAGTCAAGCATCCAGGTGTGCAAGAAAACATAAAGTCAAGTCATATTATGTTACTGTATAGTTTTTAAATAGAGAAAACATTTTACAAGTAGCTTTATTTCAAATCTTGGACCTTATTAAACCAAAAATGATCAATAAAATGCTGTGAAACACCACAAGTGGCCCGTATTACAGTTAATTTGAATTCTAACTTGGCTATTATTGTTATCCGTGAATTTTCAAATTTACAAATGTTATACAAGAGAGGCTCAAAAAATCGTAAAGCTCTACTTTAATATTATGTTTTAATTTTTGATTGTGAAATGTGGAAATTTGAATGTGCTGGTCAGTTAGTTATTTAGTAAACAACAGCAGGTTACAATTTTAAATGTGAAACTTTAACAGATTGCTATTTTGTTCATATCCTAATTATATGTGATGTGATAAATCTGAAAATGGCAAATAACTGCAAAAAGTTAAAATTTTGAGAAAAAAAAAAGAACCACTCACTTCACCAGGCTGACTACGGGCCTGATGTTCCTTTTCTTGGCTAAAACTGAGCAGATGCGTTGCATTTCTGATGCATTGATTAAGACCTCCAGCAGGCGGCAGTACTGTGACTAAAAGAATTTGTAACTCTGTTCTGTTTTGTTTTTTTGTATATCAGGTTATGGACGAATTTATCCGTTGACAAGTAAAGGGAAAGTGGCATGTGTCCTGTATGCGATGGTGGGCATCCCTCTGATGCTGCTGGTCATCTCGGATGTGGGCGATCTCTTAGCTGTTCTCCTCTCCAAAGCATATACTCGCCTTAACCTGTTCTTCAGACGATGGATAGGACATCAGTCATGGAGACTTCAGAGCCATGAAAAGACATCAGCTCTCCCACAAGTTCAAGCTGATACTGACGGCACCTATAAGTTCAATCAGGATGTCGTGGTGCTCGAGACAACAAACAATCAACAGGTGATACAAACTAGGTCTTCCATCAGGCGCGGGTCCTTTCAGCTCCGTAACAACAAAGAGATCTTTGACCGCATTATTGTAAGGGAGAGCTTCAGGATCAAAGGAACTCTTTCAAAATCCTGTTCATGCCCAGAACTGGACCGTGTGCCAACCCCAAAAGATGAGTTATTCAACGACATCGGACAGGAGATGGAGCAGTTGGACGTCCCTCTGCTGGTCATCTTGCTGATGGTGTTTGCCTACATGGTGATCTGCAGTCAGATTCTGAAATGCTGGGAGAAGCAGATGGACCATTCTGATGCCTTTTATTTCACCTTCATCACCCTAACCACCATTGGCTTTGGCGACATTGTGCCTGAACACCCAAAATTCTTCATGGTTACTTTTTTGTTCATCATCACAGGCATGGCCATTATGAGTATGGCCTTTAAACTTGGCCAATCGCAAATTGTTTGCTTTTACAGGCGGTGTATAAAGAGTCTAAGCATGGGCAAGGTAAGAATTCACAATGACTTAAACAACAACTGAAGGCAATTGGTTTCTGTGGCTTTGCTAATGGCACAAGAAGAAAGCATAGCTACTCCGAATATAAGATGGTAATGGGCTTTAATTTATGTTACAGCCAGTTTGATATTGTGGGTTGAAAGGGAATGAGCCACAGTACTGTTGCAGTAAACAAATACAGGAGAGAATCAGGCACAGGATGAAGTATGTTAACTATTTGGGCCATGAGAGAGGCCTCAGTTGTTTTATTTGGAAAATGGCATGCCATACTGTTTATTTTTGTTTAGATGTACGCACTAGCAATGCAGTCTAATTTAAAAACTCCTTTATTCATGTTGATGCAATATATGTACTGTAACTCGTATAAGTCTGACAGGAATATATATGATGATATTAGACAGTGAGTTTGCTTTTTCATTCAATGGCAAATAATAGTGTACATATGATTCGCCTTTTTTAAACAATGCATCATCTTTTTCTTGATAGCATTAATGCTATATTTAAATTGGAGTGTGTCTCTTAAGTTAATTGATCCACTAATAAAAAAGCTAGCATGTAAATGAATTGACCGACCACCTGTGATGTCTTGGCTGTGAAATTGTACATAAATTAATAATGCACTTTGAAATTAAATCAATAAATATCTTTCTGTGCCAGTCATGAGTTTGTATTCCTTTTTAGTATTTCTTGAAGCATAACTGGTTTCAACTGGTGCTACAGTTCCTGCACCATATTCAATAGCCCGTAGACAGCCTGGTGTAAAGGGATGTTTTTTTTTTCTCAAAAAGAGGACCTTTTTGAAGTTTATTTGCCAAATTTTTTATTTAATTATGAGAACTATATACTGAATTTTAGGGATATTTTAAGCACTATTTTAGCTGAATTAGCTTGTCAGGTGGTCATCATAACCACACTTTTTGATGTAGCCTACAAAAACTATTTCCTAAAGATGCGGAACAAAGAAATGTGAAAAAATACTTATTTATAAATTTCTAATTTATTACATCATTTATAATTAGAAAAATTAAGAAAATAAGAATCTGTTCAGTAATAAATGAAAAACGGTAGCCTATTGTCATTCTGTCACCGACTCGGTCCCAGTCATTCCCCTCTCTGGCCAGCAGAGGTCATCATCACAGGACTTCTAGACATTACATCATCCACTTAAACTGATAAGCACACACACCTGTTCCTCACCCCGCTAACGACCCACACTCACCTATATAAGCCACACTCTCACTCCAGTTCAGTGCAAAGACGTCATGACGGGGCGGAAGGTTGATGACGTCGACAGAGTAATGGCGGCGAATTCAAACAATCAAAATAATCCAAAGAATAGAAATCGAGAAAATAAAGTTGGGAATGGATCGGAGACTCTAAGAGTAGAGAATAGTGGTGAAGAGGAGGAAGAGGATGATATGGATATAGGATGGACACAAATAGAAGGACGATACGGGAAAAAAGCATCTAGGAAAAGGAAAAAAGGTAAGGAGGATGCATCGGAAAGTAGTTCGCTAGCGAGTGAGGAGGAAGGGGTTGGAGAAAAAGCCAAATTAGGATTTAGGATAATATTAAGATTCAAGGAAGAAACGGGAGTTTCAGGAATAAATCCAATGATGTTGACACATGAATTAAAGAAACAAGTAGGTGAAATCGCATTCGCAAAGGTGCTTCAGGATGGTGCGTTAATGATTGTGTGCAAAAACGAAGAACAGAAAAATAAGGCAATGAAAGTAAAAACAGTGGGGAAGAAGGTTGTTACGAGTAGTAAGATCATAGGTCAGAATTCATGGATATTTGGCGTGATAAAAGGAGTTCCTATTGGGGTAACAATGGAGGAATTAAAAAAGAATCTTGATGGAGGTAAAGTCATAGACGCAGTTAGATTGAAGATGAATAGAGAAGGAAGAAGAATGGACAGTCTGTCGGTGCGCATTAAATTTGAAGGAAGAGAAATGCCAGATAAAGTCAGAATGGGATTCATCAGCTACCCAGTTATAGAATACAATGCACCTCCAATGAGATGTTACAACTGTCAGAGGTATGGGCACACAGCAGCTTTATGTAAATCAAAAATAAGATGTGCGCGATGTGGAGGGGAACACGAATTTGGAAAGTGTGAAGAAGGAGTGGAGGTGAGATGTTGCAACTGTGGAGGAGGACATAATGCTGCATATGGAGGTTGTGAGGCAAGAAAAAGGGCAGTGGAAGTTCAGCAGGAAAAAGAAAAAAACAATCTAACTTACGCTGAAGCAGTAAAGATGGTGAGGGAAAAGAGGAAGTCAAATGAAACAGTAAGATTGGATTCAGGTAAGAAAAATGAAGGAGAAGAAAGAATTGGTGAAAGTAGGTCATCAGAGGATTTGGCGTTAGTAAGCAAGAAAAATTTTGTACTCTTCATGGTAGAAGTAATTAACTGCACTGCCCAAACAGAAAGAAGAACAGAAAAGATACAAATAATAATTAAAGCAGCAGAAAGGTATCTGGAAATAAAGGGTCTGAAGAGTGATGATATAAGAAGAAGCCTCAGTTCAGATTTTCAAGAGAGTCAGGAGATAGGAATAGGTTAGTAGGGTTATGTTGAGAATCCTACAATGGAATGCAAGAAGTCTATGTGCTAATGGACAAGAGTTTAAGGGATATTTAAGTAAAATGAAAGAAAAACCTAATGTAATATGTATTCAGGAAACTTGGTTGAACTCAAGGTTAGATTTTGTTTTAAAGGGATATGTAAGTGTAAGAAGGGACAGGGAAGAAGGTATAGGTGGAGGTTGTGTCACGTTTATAAAAGAAGGAATGCCTTATAGAACTTTGGAAAAAGGAGTAAACCTGGAATATATAGTGATAGAAATATGGTATGGAATAAAAGAGTATGTAATAATAAATTTTTATAACCCATGTAAAAAAACTAACAATGGATAGTATGGAAGAAATTAAAGGTCTAAATGAAGAAAGGGTTATATGGTGTGGTGATTTTAATGCACATAATACACTATGGGGAGGAATAATAACAGATAGAAATGGTATGGTAATAGAGGAGATTATAGAAAAGAAAAATTTGGTATGCATGAATGATGGAGGATATACACGAATGGATGTAAATACAAGCAAAGAATCAGCACTTGACCTAACAATTGTGTCAAATTCACTGGGTGGAATTACAGTATGGGAGGTCATAAGGAAATGCTCAATTGGAAGTGACCATTTTCCTATTATTAGTTCAATTATAAATAGTGAGAATAAGAATGTTAATAAAGGTAATTCTGGAAAATGGAAGTATGAGAAAGCTGATTGGGAGAAATTCAAAGAAATAAGTGAAGAAGGGTTGAAAAAAATTAAGATGAATGAAGATATTGAAATTGAAAGGTTATATGCAGAGTTAAGTTATGTAATTCGGCATGCAGCAAATGAAAGTATTCCAAAGAGTTCAGGAAAAAGAGTAGGGAAAATGGTCCCATGGTGGAATGACCAGTGTACAATAGCAGTAAGAAAAAAAAGGAAGGCATTTAAAATTCTAAAGAGAACACATAACTTGCAAAACTTGATAGAATATAAGAAAGCTCAGGCAGAAACTAGGAAAATAATCAGAGAAAACAAGAAAGAATATTGGAGATCGTTTTGTAATGAAATTGGGAAAAGTACTCCGGTTGAGGAAGTATGGAATATGATAAGAAAAATGAGTGGTATTAGAAGAGAATATGAATACCCAGTATTAAATGTAGGAAGCAAGAATGCAGTAAATGATAAAGATAAAGCAGAAATGTTTAAAAATGAGTTCTTAAAAGTAAACAGCTCCAATAACTTGACAAATGAAAGTAAGAATATGAGAGAAAGAGTGTTATCCGGGAATTGTAATATAATGGAAAAAAGGACAGTTACCGAAGGTACGTTAGATGTCTTGTTCACCTTTTCAGAAATGAAAAGGGCATTAAAATACACCAAGACATCAACTCCAGGACAAGACGATATAAGCTATGTGATGTTAAAAAAGTTAAGTGAAGAGTCACTAAGGAAAATTCTGGAATTTTATAACAGGGTGTGGGAAGAAGGAAAATTGCCTCTAGAATGGAAGGATTCATTAATTATACCCATAAAAAAATCAGGTAAAGACCCTAGTAATCCTTTAAGCTATAGACCAATAGCACTAACATCACACATGTGTAAATTAATGGAAAAAATGATCACTGACAGACTTGGGTATCACTTGGAGAAAAATAACTTTTTCTCCCCTTATCAAAGTGGATTCAGAAGTGGAAGAGGTACAATGGACTCAGTTATTAATTTAGAAACAGACATTAGGAAAGCGTTAACTAATAAGGAAACAGTAGTGGCAGTTTTCTTTGATATTGAGAAAGCATATGATATGCTATGGAAGGAGGGCCTGTTAATTAAGTTGAACCAAATAGGAATAAGTGGTAGACTATTTAATTGGATTAAAGAGTTTTTAATTGAAAGATATATTAGAGTAAAGATTGGGAAAGATGTGTCGAGTAGAGGAATTATTGAAAATGGTACTCCACAAGGCAGTGTTATAAGTCCTTTGTTATTTCTAATTATGATTAATGATGTTTTTTCAAGTTTAGAAAGAAATATCAATAAATCTCTGTTTGCAGATGATGGAGCTCTATGGTTAAGAGGCAGAAATGTGGATCATATAGTTAATAAAATGCAAACAGCATTAATTAAAGTTGAGAACTGGTCAAATAAATGGGGTTTTAAATTTTCAGTGGAAAAAACCAAATATATTTTCTTTACAAACAAAAAAAGTAGTATTGACCTAAAACTGAAAATATATAATATAGAATTAGAACAAGTAAAAATGATCAGGTTTTTAGGTATGTGGTTAGATTCTAGAGCTACATGGAGTAATCACATCAGTAAGATGCAGGAGAAATGCAAAAGAATTTTGAATGTAATGAGATGTATTTCTGGGCGTGAGTGGGGAGCAGATAGACTAGCTTTAAAAACTATTTATGTAACAATGATCAGAGCAATTTTAGATTATGGTTGTGTGGCATACAATTCAGCAGCAAAGTCACAATTAGAAAAACTTGAAAGAATACAATCCCAAGCTCTTAGAATTTGTTGCGGAGCATATCCTTCCTCTCCAGTTCCAGCTTTGCAGGTGGAGATGGGGGAAATGCCAATTCAACTAAGAAGGAAACAACTGATATTGACATACTGGGCAAGAACAAAAGGCCAAGAGGTTAATCATCCTGTAAAAACACTAATGGAGGTATGTTGGGAATATGGGAAAAAGAAAATTAATAGCTTTAACTGGATTATTGAGGAATTAGTGCAGGAAATGAAATTAAATGAATATAATATTATACCATCAATAGTTCTACCAACAACACCTTTATGGATATTACCACAACCAAAAATAGACCTCAAATTATTGAAAGACAGACAGGAAAAAGGACATGAGTTAACAGAGGGATATCTAACAAGAGAGTATATCGGGACAAAATATGATCAGTATACACACATTTTTACAGATGCATCAAAAGATCCGCAAAGTGGCCGGGTGGGGATCGCATATATTATTCCAAGTTTAGATGTGTTAGAAGGGAAAAGAATATCTAATCATTTGTCAGTATTTACAGGAGAGCTGCTAGCAATTATGCTAGCAGTCAACAAAGTTTATGAAATGGATCTAAACAAGTCGATAATATGTTCTGATTCAACTTCAGCGTTACTATGCCTGGATATTAAAAAATCGGAAACTAGACAGGACATTATAATAGAAATTCTTCAATTATTACAAAATTTAGAACAGAAAAACAAAATAGTTGAGTTTGTATGGGTACCAGCACATTCAGGAGTTGAGGGCAATGAAGCAGCAGATAGATTAGCAAAAACAGTAATGGCAAAAGAGAGGATAGAAATGAAAATCAGGTATAGTAGGGCTGAACTTAAATCAGTAATTAAAAAGGGAATACACAAAAAGTGGCAAATAAGTTGGGACAATGAACAAAAAGGCAGACATTTATATGCAATACAACCAAAGGTAGGACAGATTTTGAAATCATGGGGGAGCAGGAAGGAGGATTGTATTCTTTCAAGAATAAGGATAGGACATACAGGGCTGAACGCTACATTACACATGATAGGAAAACATCCAACAGGGTTGTGTGATGGATGCGGAGAAAGAGAGACAGTAGAACATGTAATCATTAGTTGCAATAAATACACAGAGGAAAGAAATATGTTAATTAATGACCTACAGATAAATGATGAACAAATAACACTGAAAGAGTTTTTATATCAGGAAGGAAAGAAATGGTTGATTCAATTCTTAAAAAGAACTCAGTTAATACATAGGATATAGAATGTCTAAATATATTTATTTAATTAACTTAATTATTATTTTATTTATAACAATATTAAGCTTTCTCCTCTCATCTACTATGTTTTCTATGTCTCGGCTGTGAAGGACCTGAGCTGTAGATGGAGGAGCTGAACACGCAGCAACATCGAAGGCTCGGGTTTTGAAGAGTCAAGAGGTAAAAAAAAAAAAAAAAAATATATATATATATATATATATATATATATATAAATAAATAAAAATAAGTGAGTCTCTGATCCATAACCCACAGTAGGTGGCGGTAATGCTCTGATAAGAATGCGAACCGCCAATAAACACCAGGAAGAAGAAGAAGAAGTTCAGTGCAAAGTCTTGTTTTGCCCTGGCTAACACTACTGAGCGTTCCCTGATCCTTGCCTGCTTTCCCCGTTGACAATTTTAGACTGTATCTCGACTCTGTCTTGCCTGCTACCTTCCCTGAACTCTAGCCTGCATCCTGACTTTGATCCTCGCCGCCTGCCTTTGACCCATGCCTGAATACTCACCTTGTGTTAGCCAGCCGCCAGCCCTTCGACTAACTACAACTGTGTTTTATGTGAGTTTGCACACGCTTAACATCTGTGTGCTGTTTGTATTAAACTCTGTTTAACAAATATACCGCAAATGGGTCCCTCTGTGTCAGACCCTCCGTTACACATTCAATAGGTAAATATCAAACTGGCCAGCGCATTCAATTTTCCTCAGTCAGAATTTGGCCTTTTGAATAAAAAAGTATTAAAATATAAATAATAATATTTAGTTACTTGTAAAATTTTCTGTATTTAAAAACAATACAGTAGCGGAAGATGACTTAGCTTGCGTTTCACAGATAAATGTTGGACTCATGAAAAGTAATTGTTAGAGTTGGCCAAACCTGATTAGCTTAAGTTACACTGAAGTGACAGCCAGCAGTCTTAAAGCCTTTTTCAATAGGTTATTTTCACTATTTATGTTGGCATAGTAGTAAAAGTAAGACAAATAAGCTCATGTATGAGACAGATTCTGAACCATTGTCAGTGTGGGGTGGGTCTTCCAAACCACCCGATTTAGCCAATTTAGCATAAAGTACATTTCGATCTACAGAAACCTTTATTGCTAACTTTTTGTGCAACTGACATGTTCAATAGATGTTAAAGGTTCTTTATGGAAACTGCTTTCATTTAAGAACCTTTCATTTTATGAACTCAATCATCTATAATTGAGTTGAACCAGCAGTTTCTAGTGATTTTAATGACTTTGGTTACCTGGTTCAGGTGTGTTTTATTAGCGTTGGCGAGGAAATTAGCAAAACAGTGGAGTTCCAGGAACAGACTTGAAAAACCAAAATAATAAATGTAACATCTCATATCTTCCACCGCCACAAGATGGCGCTAATGTAAAACTGCTGAAAAGGAGACTTTTGGTTAAACTAGATGATGCATTTGGATACTTTACCGATGCCAAACAGTTTGTTTAAACTCAACAAGTGAATGCAGCTTTCCTTCTGTAAATAACTTCCTAAGACCAGTCAAGCTGATTAAAACAACAGCATCATAATCTTAAAGCACATACATGACCGTGTGGAGACTATTCTATCTGCACACAATAAAAGCATGCATAGCCTTCAAAGAACTTCCTAAAGAGAACTTTCTGAAGACCTCAAACATATGTTGGTATATGTTTTGAATAAATGGGTAAAATATACAAAATAAAAGCAAATAAGGTGGTCCTGTCTATCTTTTATTTGTGTGTGAGTGTGTGTGTGTGTGTGACTGTGATGGTTAATTCGTTCGTGGCACAGCACACCCCATTTGAGATCTCTGTGAAACAGCGTGACGTCAAACACCAGTCAAGCAACTAAAACGCTCCGCATCCAGCGTGCCTTTCACCCGGGATCTGACAGCAAAGCTCAATGCAAATGTGCTTATAAGGTAAGAATGATCAAATTCTGAATATATCTATTTCGATGTATAATTCAGCCCATAATTTTAGACTTATATTTAAAATAAAAACTGAGTTGGTAGTTTATAATTTTCAGAGTGCTCAAGTGCACGCATTTATATTTTAATGCTTTGTTTATACTTAAATATTTGTCGTTTTCCTTACAATGGCCATCTCCTCGGGCGCCTCTCTTTGCAGGATCATTAAACACATTTTGCCTTATTAGATGTCACTGTGGTCTTTGACACTCGTTTTCTTGCTCTGTTGCAGGTTATTTCTCCCTCGCTCTCTGGCAGTTGGATTTTTATATTTAAAATGGGACTATTTGATGCTCTTAGAGATTTTAGTTTATTAACATGGCTAAGAGAAGAAAGACAGTCTCGGAGGCTGATTCTGTTGATCGTTTTCATTGCTTTGCTCTTGGACAACATGCTGTTGACGGTGGTCGGTGAGTGCTGTGTTGTTCACACACCTGTTACATGTGCGAGCACACACCAAACATGCATGCAAAGTGCTAAAAAACATAAGGCATTATATATATCACCTCATATATTGTCAGTGAATATTGAATAGTCCTGCTGAAAATAAAACAACAGAGCATCACATAATATCTTGGTTATCTTGGTTATCTATGGTTTCCAATACAAATATCACAAACTAGATAAATGTAACCATTAAAACCAGTACATAGATGGTTTCCATTTTTCTCAAAAAGTCGAATAAGCACGGACCTTAAAATTAAATTGCTATATTTTATTTATGCATTATTTATGCATGCATTTCTAGGCTACACATACTAAAAAAAGCAGAAGAAAAATATTTCTAATTCTCGACGGCGTATAATAATGTGACTAGAATATGCGTGATTTAACCAAGATTGTAGATTATTCCTGGTTGAACACCCTTATTGATCCAGTAACAATGTGTATGTTAATTAGGCTGATGAATACACGTTAAAACCGTAAACATTGATGTTTGATTAAAAATATTTCCCCAACTTAAAAATGCATTAAAAAGTGAAATAACAGGCTAACATTTTAATACGCGACAGACAATTCACGAAATGCATTTGTCGATGCTACGCGATTGTAAACTCCAAACTGTCCCTGAATTAAGGTATCATGTCCTCGAGCGCTGCCCGATCTCCATCCGCGCGCGCGCTCTCTCATTGAATGTGACACTGACGCGCGCTAAACTGTCTCTATTTGTTCTCACGTCCGCGAGCCAAGAAACGGGGACGGCAATTAAGCTAGAAATACACACGATGAATACGTTGTGTGTGTGTAAATACAGATGGACCCAAGTGAAAAATGAACCTGTCGTTCTTTGGCACAAGTGTTGAGTGAAGAGGCTTTCGAGCGTTATCGCACACGGTGTCCCTGTGGGTTATTTACGCTTGATAATGTCAAACGCATCTAAGCAGACCCAATTGTTCACGTGAAAGGTCAAATGTGGTCTCATACAGCTTGATAAATCGTCGCACTGCACTTTTTCGAGCAAATAAGTGTTAAACAGCGTTTCTAGCTGTCTAAATCTGATCTGTGGTTTTCTGAACAGGTTATGAACAAGTCGAATGAATACAATAATGATTAAAACAAACACAGAAGAGGCTCTAATGGTTTAAAAATGCTATTAAATACATTAAAAACCACCAGACTTCAATCAATAAAACATGTTAATGGTATCTTGTGCGCTTAAGACACATTCCTTAAAATTAATTAGCTTTAACATGTCGCCAATAAGATAAAACTAGGGACTCATTATTTTTCCATTAAAACCAATGTAACTTCCATTTGAACCATTGAAAGAAATACAAATTCTTGAATGGTTTCTAATGTTTTTTTCAGCACGGTGGTTATGTTGTTTCCTCTATTTCATCTCTCTAGTGCCTATTATCCCAAGTTACCTGTACACAGTGGACGACGAGGCTGCTCAGATGGTTAAGAATCACTCCATGACCCCTCTTTCTCCATCGAGCACCTTTCAGAGCATTGTGTCTTTGTATGACAACACCACACGTGTGACAGGCTTCAGCCCGCAGATGAGCACAGCTGGTCCAATGAGCCTGGCTCCTACTTTTGTGAGCCCTCAAAACCAGTCCGACTGTCCCAAAGCAGATGACCAGCTTCTGAACGAGAATGTGAAAGTGGGTCTGTTGTTTGCCTCTAAAGCAACAGTACAGCTAATCACTAACCCCTTCATAGGACCACTAACCAACAGGTACAGCCGCTAGTTTAACTTAAAAAAAAAACACAGCAGTGTTTCTCTTAAAAGCAGGATGGGATTGCATGACATTTGTGTGTGTGTTGAGTGTAAATGGAGTGTAAGTAAGTTGAATATTGCTGTGCTATTCTGCTACAGCTCTATCTATTCAATGATCAGCAGTAGTGTGATCACTCGTGCATGTGCCGTCATATCTTCACATGCTCAGATTTGGCCAATCCAGCTAAATTTGGCACCACAGCACTGAATGGATCCCACTAGAGCAAACCGGTGGCTTCATGTCAGAGTTATTCAACCATAATATATTACAAAATCAGTGTACACGAATGATACACCAATGTTTTTTTTTCACAGAATTTGACAAAGAAGCAAAAAAAATACACAAAAACACATTATATTTTATAATTCTTGTAGTAAAACAGCATCTTTTCTTATAGGAGATGCCTGACTATTGGGAAAATGAATATTTAATGAATATTTTGTCAGTAAATTTTACATCCGCAGCTACAAAAAACAGCAACACACTGAATTGAACATAAATTTTAAAAACTTCAATATTTTAAAATACTTAAATTTTCTACTCTGAAAACTGGACTGACAGTTTCAATTAACTATAACTTTTATGTTAAGCTGCTTTGACACACAGTCCAGATTGTGAAAGCGCTATAGAAATAAACATGAATTGAATTGATTTAAAATAGTTTTTCATATAAATATTCCAAAAAAACTTTTCATCCAGTCTTTACAACTTAATCACAACATATTTCTTTTCAGTGAAACACTGCAACATGTAACAAAACATTTCACTTCAAAATGTTTGTGAAAAAAAAAATGCTGATGCACTTAAAAGTTTTGCGTTTTATTCGATACATCCCTGAAGCATTTCTTATCTGTAATTGCAGAATAGGATACCAGATCCCAATGTTTGCTGGTTTCTGCATCATGTTTGTTTCTACGATCAGTGAGTACATAAAACATATATATTTTTAATGCTGCTTTTAACATTAATCTAATTTCTAAGAGAAAGCAGTTGAGAAGATCTTGCAGATGTGCAATGCATGATTTTAAAGTATGATAACAGCAGCTAAACTCTCTGGTGTGTCATATTCATACGATAAATGGATCTACTTTTCCTCTTTCTTCTGTCTGGGTTTTATTCTGTGTGAAGTGTTTGCCTTTTCATCAAGCTACACGCTGCTGTTTTTGGCCAGATCTCTGCAAGGTGTTGGCTCGTCCTGTTCTTCTGTGGCAGGTAACATGTTTTGTGCAATGTTATGTTAGAATTTAAAAAAAACCTGTCAAATGCTGCAATGAAATTCTTTATGATGCCTTATTTAGCATATTTTGCAAACCTGAGTGCACTGAATTGCATTTGACTTTGGTTTTCTTTGAATTCTGTATGCAAACATCTGCTGATAATGACAGTAGTGTAAAATGGATCCCATTCTCATTTAACCCTTTAAGGTGCACTACTTGAAAATGTTTTTTTTTTTTTTAGCGCACACATGAATTAGATAATATACTGACACAACTCTGATAAATATTATGATAATCTATGATAATGATAATTTATGGACAAAAGGTTAACCAGCTGGTTACAATGCCTGTTAAAGGGTTACAGATCTTAGATCTGGATAGACTCTTGAAACTCCTAAGTTAGTTATTTCAATTAACAAATCAAATTTAATCAATGTTAGAATCTTAATAGTTATTATTAGAATTCACGTTTTCAGAGTTTACTGAATCAACCATCATACTGTATATGAATGTGGCAAAAGAAATGTTAATTTATTATGTCATATTATTATCATAAATTAAATGGTAATTTTAAATGTTTATACTGTGTTATTAACTATCCTTTTAATCACTAGGTTTGACCAATTTGTCAATAAAAGGTTTTTCATTCTTTTACAAAAATTGGAATAATCATGATGATTAATTATTTTACAACTTTTAATAAGTCCACATCGAAAAAAACAGAATGTTTTGTTTTTACAATAATATTTCTGTTACTCTGAATGACAAAGAAACAGGGTTTTAACCTATTTTAACTTTTTAAAAACATTAGTATGTTCAAGTTGATAATTGCATTCTTTCATGTAAATTAAAATCCAAAAAGTTTGCATCTTAAACATATTTGTGCAAATCCCTTAACTGCTGTCTTTGGCGTTGTATATGATGATAATAATAATATGTCCAAAAGTGGAATGGCCTGCATTGCCCTTACTTCTCTTTTGGCACGACGCTTGATTTTATTCAATTTTAAACTTCCCTTCTTTTAAACAGTGGACCAATGATGTGTTGCATGTCCTTAGTTTAGAAATAATAAGACTTAAGTTAAATAGTTCAGGGTCCAAGATCACTGCCATGTGGTGTCCTTTCATAAATTACTTCCAATGCCAAATGTAATTGTAAGTGGACAAATTGATGCTGATGCTGTCAGGTTTTACTTGTATTCAACTGATTTTTTTTTATTTTTTATTTCCTTTGTGTTTAAATATTTAGTGCATTTGGAAAATATTCATAGCGCTTCACTTACTACACATTTTTGTATGTTACAACCTTATTTCAAAATAGATTACATTAATTTATTTAATGTAATGTATTTATTAATTTATTCAAAATTCTCCACACAAGACCCCTTAATGACAATGTGAAAAAAAAAATTTAAATGTTGAAAGATTATTAAAAATTAAAAAGCTGAAAAATCGCATGTACACAAGTATTCACAGTCTTTGCTCAATACTTTGTTGATGCACCTTTGGCAGCAATTACTGCCACAAGTCTTTTTTAATATGATGCCACATGCTTGGCACACCTGTCTTTGGGAATTTTTGCCCATTCCTCTTTGAACCTCTCAAGCTCTATCAGGTTGGATGGGAAGCGACGGTGTACAGACATTTTCAGATCTCTTCTGAGATGTTCAATAAGATTTAGGTCTGGCCTCTGGCTGGGCCACTCGAGGACATTCACAGAGTTGTTGTGAAGCCACTTCATTGATATTTTGGCAGTGTGCTTTAAGTCATTGTTCTGCTGGAAGAACCGTCGACCCAGTCTGGGGTCAAGAGCACTCTGAAGCAGGTTTTTATTTAGGATATCTCTGTACATTGCTGCATTCATCTTTCTCTCTATCCTGACTAGTCTTCCAGTTCCTGCTGCTAAAAAACATCCCCACAGCATGATGCTGCCAACACCATTTTTCATCGTAGGAATGGTATTATCCTGGTAATGAGCGGTGCCTCATTTTCTCGACCCGTAATGCCTGGCATTCACTCCATAGAGGTCAATTTTAGTCTCATCTGACCAGAGAATTTTGTTTCTTATGGTCTGAGAGTCCTTCAGATGCCTTTTGGTAAATTCCAGGCAGGGAGTAGCTTCCGTCTGGCCACATACAGGTGCTGAAGCTCAGACGGAATGACCATCTGGTTATTAATGACCTTACTGACTAAAGCCCTTCTCCCCGATCACTTAGCTTAGATGGCCGGCCAGCTCTAGGAAGAGTTCTAGGGGTTCCAAACATCTTCCACTTACAGATGATTGAGGCCACTGTGCTCATTGGAACTTTCAGAGTAGCAGACATTTTTCTGTAACCTTCCTCAGCCTTGTGCCTCGAGACAATCTTGTCTCTGAGTTCTACAGACAATTCCTTTGTCTTCATGCTTGGTTTGTGCTTTGACATGCACTGTAAACCCTGGGACCTTATATAGACAGGTGTATGCCTTTTCAAATCATGTCCAATCAGCTAAATTTACCACAGGTGGACTCTCATTAAGCTGGTGAAACATCTCAAGAATGATCAGTAGAAACAGAATGTACCTGAGCTCAATTTAGAGCTTTATGGCAAAGACTGCGAATACTTATAAGTACATGTGATTTTTCAGGTTTTTTATATTAATTTGTAACAATTTCTAAAAAAAATTTACATTGTCATTATGGGGTATTGTGTGTACAATTTTGAGGAAATAAATGAATTTAATCCATTTTGGAATAAGTTTATAGCATGAAAATTGTTGGAAAAGTGAAGCACTTTGAATACTTTCCGGATGCACTGTATGTACACAATGTAAAAGCATTGTTTATATGTATGTTGTGTTAGTCATGTTGATTAGTAAATGTATGTTTGTTTGTTTGTTTTTTGGACTATTTAAATAAATCAAAAAGGGTGAAAAGTTTGTATATTTTTTGCTGTACATTCTTCTGTAACTCCTGATAAAGCTGTCTGTTTATTATTGTGTAGGTATGGGGATGCTGGCAAGTGTTTACACAGATGACGAGGAACGAGGAAACGCTATTGGGATTGCACTGGGAGGACTAGCAATGGGAGTTTTAGGTGCATGATCTGTTTAAAATTCTTTTCAATATTTTCATTGACAATACTTGTTTGGCACAAGAGAAATTGACAAAGTCCTAGTTTACTTTTTGGAACTCATCCCATGAAGAGAGATATCATACGTCGGCGGGGTGGATATGCATTAAGTGGCTTTGACTTTAAAAAGCCCTGGAGCAGTGGTCAGAAGAACACAGTGCTTCCCGATAATGGCATCATGCTTTAATCTCAGGATGTTTAATCATTAATAGTCCATTATTTTTATTCATAATGTCAAGTGTTTAAAAATATATTTTTGATCTACTGGATAAGAGCCATCTTGCAAAACAGTGATTAAATGTTGCTGTCGTCATACTGTACTTAATCAAATGGAGAGCAACCGGAAAATGGAGCACAATAATTTTGATTAAAACATAAAACTATATTCATCCAGATATTTGTAAAGGTACTGCTCCTGCGGAACACATTAGTTTTTTTTTTTTTTTACTGTGGTTTGGCAATTATGGTTATGTACTTTGTTTTGAAGGGCTGTTAGTACTGGATTTGTGGCCTGTTTTAAAACAAAGCATCAAAACTTTTCAAAGAAACTTTGTTGGTTGCACAAGTCTGTGAGTGGTCACTCTTGTCTAATTTATACTGTATATTTGTTTGTTTTGTACAGTTGGTCCTCCATTTGGCAGTGTCATGTATGAGTTTGTTGGTAAAACAGCTCCTTTTCTTATCCTGGCAGTGCTGGCAGTGCTTGATGGAGGTGAGAGAATCAATATCTGTTCTTTAAAATCTCAAGATTCAGCGTTTAGATTTATGTTATGGTGATAAAAAGGTTGCTGACTCATTATAAATGAATTTCTGAACAATACTTCTGTTAATATATTAATATTTTTATGTGGTTTTTCTTTTCATCCTAATTTTTTTGAGTAGCTCTGCAGCTTTTTGTGCTTCAGCCTTCAAAAGTGGAACCAGAGGTGAGTGTCATAACCTTTTTACTAATCTGACCTAACCCTCTATTTTCCAACATTAGTGTTTGGTTTAGTTTATAGCAGTGATGTTGTACAGCATTAAATTCAAACTCTGCATTTGGCAGGTTTTTGTGAGCATTTTAAGAAAGAATGTGGTTTTAGTGTGAGTACCTGGGTTTTATAACTCCAGTGTTATTTGCAATGGTATTTAAGAGGTAAAATGTCAATTTGTAGTCTAATATTCTGGGGAAAAGGCTGACTATGACCTGGCAATAGACCTTTCTCTGCTGGCATTTTCTAAAACATTTGGAAACAGCATGGTCATTTTAACAAAACTTTCATGGCCCCCAAAATATTATGTTGTATGAACATCTTTAATATTAAATATATCAGCACTTGAATATGTGTTTCAATAACCCTTGTATTCAACCCTTATATTCATTGTATTATGATAAAAAATTAAGGTAGTTTTTAAAGGCAGGGTCAAATTGACATTTTATTAGATTTTTTTCCAGTTCTGTGCACCTTCTTGAAACAAAATATTGACCTGCAAACCTCAAATACATAATAATAAAATTTGGTCAAGCCATTTTGCAACACATTAGAATGTTGAAATTGTGTATGCATGGCCATGATCCTAAATCAGAAAAGTCACAAGGTGTCATATAAGATAAAATAAAATAATAGGTTAATTGTAATTTTCAAGCCTGAACATAATGTAATTCTATAGTGTTAAGCAGTTTTCAATGGCTAGAAATGATTGACTACATATTTAGAATCACTTGTCTTTTTTGTGTCTATAGATTCTGCACTCCTTACCATTAACCAAAAAAATTGTTAACCATTTATCAGTGGCAAGGAAAGAGGGAATCAAGTGAGGCTTGGTCTCAGTTTTATACGAGTTTATGGGAAAATGTAACTTAGGGATTTCTGTTTACTTGGTATTCCTGGTTGGCTTTGGAGATGATTTTTGATCTAGTCTTATCAGAAATCGTACTAGAATAATTTGTAACGGGAGTTTGGGAATTTTCAACCTCGATATATATTCGGGATTAAAAATACATCATTTCTATGCTGTTTGTGTGTGTAGATTGTAGCTCCGGATGATAGCACAGTTTGTGCAGGCTGCAATAGGAATAATGTGAACATGTGCCTCAGTTTGCGTCACTGTAAAAAGAAAGATACAATGGAGTGTCTGATGTAATCAAACATAGCTGACGTTGATCAATGGTGCTGATGGGTATCAGTTACTGCAGAGACCCCGAGTGCCCCTCCAGACAGTGTATTTGTGTAGCTACTTGTGTTAGGATTATCTGTGAGTTTCTGTCATCTTTCATGAGTAATGACGAATTGAAACAAACTTTTTCAAACAATAAAAAAACTAAAATGTTGTACATCTAAGGAAAAAATTAAGAGACCACTAGAATGTTCTCCTCTTGATTTCCAATTTATAGTTCTGTGTTTGATTAAATCATAATGTGTGTTTGGTTCTGTAAACTACTGATGGCATTTGTTCTGTTTTAAATTAAATATTTTTTAAATATTTATTAATAATAATCTAATAATATAAAAATGGTTCCTTCAGACATGGTAACGTTTATTTTAGACAACACAATTTTGACATTATTTCAGAAATCAATATTTGGTGGAGTAACCATGATTGAAACAATTGTTATTCTGTCCCGCTGTCATTTTCTAGGAAAGAAATTCTCGAAATGACAATATTGTTGACATTTAAAAGAAATATTAGAATAAATAAAATGCTAACACTTTAAGCCTATTTCTATTAAAAGCAGTAAATTAGAGTAACTGAGAATAAAAATAGTTTATTTCTGCCATAGATGTACATTTGTATAGTCATTCATTCATTCATTCATTCATTTATTCATTCATTTATTTTCTTGTCGGCTTAGTCTCTTTATTAATCTGGGGTCGCTACAGCGGAATGAACCGCCAGCTTATCCAGCACGTTTTTATGCAGCAAATGCAGCACACACACACACACACATACACTACTGACAATTTAGCCTACTCAATTCACCTGTACAGCATGTCTTTGGACTGTGGAGGAAACCGGAGCACCCGGAAGAAACCCAAGTGAACGCAGGGAGAACATGCAAACTCCACACAGAAACGCCAACTGAGCCGAGGCTCGAACCAGCGACCTTCTTGCTGTGAGGCGACAGCACTACCTACTGCGCCACTACGTCGCCCATTTGTATAGTCAAGTCAAGCTATTTGTTTAGCTTTTGAAACAATCACAATATCTATTGTATGACATAAACATTTTATCAACAGATCCACACAACATTTGTTAAAAGGTCAGTCTCTTTTGTCCTCATACCAAGTTAAGACCAAGAAATGATGGACCTGCCATCTCAAATCAGTAATCAATAAAAAAAATCAATATTGCTTTGACATCAGGTGGTAGATTTGCTCAGTGTCAATATTCAACAGGATTATGTTAAATAACAGCAGTGGTAAATCTAATTGTTTGGGAGCTGTGATCTTCAGAGAGACCATTCGCAGAATGAATTAACCTGGTTAGAGCAGTACAAATGAATGTGAAAATGTGTTTTGAGTGGAATGGCATCTCAATAGAGAAAGAAATGCTGATTTAACAAAAGGTGTATTTATCAGGCATGATTATGGGACTAGAAAAAACAAATTATTAAAGGCATTTCATCCAACCCGCAGTTATGATACAAATCTCCTGAACAGATATTTAAGTATGTCACCGTTAAAGAATGATTGTATTAAATTAAGCAAGAAGGTTGCTGGTTTGAGCCTCGGCTGGGTCAGTTGGTATTTCTGTGTGGAGTTTGCATGTTCTCCCCGTGAACACGTGGGTTTCCTCCAGGTGCTCCAGTTTTCCCCACAGTCAAAAGACATGTGCTTTAGGTGAATTGAATAAACTAAATTGACTGTAGTGTATGAGTGTAAATGTTAATGCGTGTGTATGAGTATTTCCCAACACTGGGTTGTGGCTGGAAGGGTATCTGCTGCTTAAAACATATACTGAAATAGTTGGCAGTTCATTCTGCTGTGGCAACCTCTGAAATAGAGACTAAGCTGAAGGAAAATGAATGAATAAACAAAAGTCTAACCAATGCCCCATCTGCCACTGGTTGAATAAACAAATAGTAATATTTGCAGTCAAATTCACACCATTGGCTGAGCCAATATAGATGCTTAAACATGCAGCAATGTTTCAAATCTACTGTATCTAGAAAAGACTTATTCATTGTCTGTATTATCTCATAAAATGTAATCACTTCCTTAAACACATACATACACACTCTTTTTTTTTAAACTGCAAAGAACTTTTAAATCATTTAAAGAACATTTTTCCATCAATGGCAATAGAGAACCTTTATTTTTAATTGTGAATGGTCATGAAACCTTGTTTTATCACAAATTTTTAAAAATGTTGAAATAGAGAGTGTGTTAACTTTACTCTCATTCAGTTAAAAGCATACAAGTTTTCCACAAATACACACTGCAAATCACTGTTACATGCAACAAAATTAGCTCATATTCTATTTTTATATTGTTTTGTAAGGTTACCTTATCTCACACCCCTGACTGCTACACTCTTAGAAAAAATATTCTAATTAGTGCCAAGTATGGTTCTTAAGCTTGTAAAAATAGCAGAAACACTTTTGGTTCCGAATAGTTGCAAACGCTTTTCATACGGTTCTATAAAGAAACATGCTTTGAAAATGTTATATAGGACCTTAAAAAAATGTTTATTTATATTTTCATAAATATTACTGTTAATATTAGAATATTAAGTTTAGATATTATTTAATAATACAATTGATTTTTTTATTATCAAGAAAAATTATGGGGTATATTTTAGTTTTTATGTATAAACCCAAGTATAATTAGGGAGAAGAAGAAAAAGCCTCTCTGTACCTACCCAGAGAAGAAGAGGCATTCTTAGCTGAACAGAACTTGTCACATGTTCTGTTAAGATAAAAATAAAAATAACAGAAAGATAACATTATTGGTAGGAAACAAGTTACATTTTGAAAGATACAATAAATAGACAAATGAAGAAAGAATTCATTTACCTGTTGAGAGTGCTAGTTGATAGTTATTAATTGTTGATCTTCAGAAAATCAGTAATGAGCTGCAGGTGTAGAGCATTGTCAGTTATAGATTTGAAAAACAAATAGGCGGGAAAACCTAGTGAGAATTTAAAACTCACATAACAAACCATTTAAGTATTAAAAAGAGTTCTTCAGAACAATTCAGATATTAATAGAACTATTATATGTACAACAAACTTTTAAATAGTACTTTTAAAGTGTATAAAATAAATGCACAGCTGTTTGTATTACTTTGCATCAGGAAAATATATTTTAATGTAGCTGTAAAGATGTATTTTGTTGTTTATATACGCCATTTTATCTGTTATATCAAAGAACAGCAAAGACTGTGTAAAAGACTGAATGGATAATCACTTTTGACCAATGAACACACCTCTAACTATGCACTGTCACAGTTAAGTGTGTCTCAAATCAAAGCAATGTGTGTTGTTCTGAATTATTAAGCACAAGGAATTAAACAGTTTAATTAATAATATGACACACTGATGTGTTAGTAATTACTGCATTTTTCAATAGTATCTGGATGTAACCTTGATGCAAGCTAAGACTGCATATTTCAGCGATGCAATGTCAGACACAATGCACGCAGTGAAGCTAGTGACATCACTGTTAAGGGTGGGGTTAGGAGAGTGAATTAAAAAGCATTTGATGCAGCTCAGATTGCACTACACCAAGTCTGCATTCAGACCCCTCTCACATTTTTGCCACATCACTGCTTTGTCATCAACAGATGAAAAAATTGCCAATTTTCACCTACAGTACAAACAATTAAGAGACCGTTTCCTTGTGGTCTGCGATACAAACACCTTGGTTAAAAAACCCTGAAATTGTAGTTTAGTACATTAAATAAGCTACTGAACAAATAGTCCAGAAAACATTGTTATTAGCGATACCAGTGGTTGATAAATGATTTGCAATTGGCCATTTTTCATGACAGTGACATTGCAGAAGTTTTTTTTTCAGCTTTTTCAAAATTATTAGAGTACAGATATCACTTTATCTTTAAGGTTAATGATGAGCTGCTCATATTGACAAACATAAAATACTTAAAAATTTGAACATATCTGCTTTAAATTAATATTTCTATACTGATTATCTTGTAAATCTATTAACGAGTAAAACACTCCAAGTTTAGAAATAAATTGAGATCTTTCACTTCCTTTAGGAACTGTAGAGTTTGCACCAGATGCCATAATTCCCACATCAATATGGAGAGTTAAGATGTCTGTGATCCTCTGGGTGATCGCATAGAGGAGTCATAAAGGGAGCAAAAGGCATATGGGGCTCATATATATTGTTTTGTGTGATTCTCAAGTAGTCAACTCATCTTAATGGGACCTGCTGTGGTGATGAGGACAGTATTTGTCATTTGCCCTGACATACACCCCTTTATGAAAACATACCTGACAAAAACAAAAAAAACATTAACAGGCACTTGTAAGTTTTTCCTTTTAAATTATGTTCCTGTCAGAACTATATCTATCTTGTAAGGTATTTGTGAAATATTCTGAGTGCAGTTACAATGCCTGTTTAGGTTTTGAAAGAAATCTGAATCACAATAAATAAACAATCAAGATATCAAGTTTTATGTGATGAAAGCAAGTATTTAACACTTTTATGGCATTGTTTATTTTAATTGCTCTCTTTGCTTTTTTGCTAATTTATTTTAATGAAATTTTTATTTATTTATCTTTTTACTCTCCCAGAGTCAAAAAGGAACTTCACTTATAACCCTCATGAAGGACCCATACATCCTCATTGCAGCAGGTTAGACCAAATGACACAATTAAAAATGTTATTCCTAAAAGCAGAAAACTAGTTTCTATTCATAAAACACTCTTTACTCACATTTGTTCAAAGGTAAAATATTTTGGTGCCGATGGATTCAATTCTTTGGAGCTGAAAAAAAAATGCTGAGAAGTTTTAAACCAACATTTTATTTCAAACCAAACCAAATTTGAATTGAAATAACCCAGCATTTTCCAAAGTGTGTAAAGAAAGAAACCAATGTTTTTGTTTAGATATTTTTGCTGCATGTGTGGCACCGGATGTGTTTTAGGCCTCAGGCAAATTCAGAAATGTTTTTAGTGAGAAAAAAATAAGAATGTGTGTATGTGTGTGTGAAGTGGTCAAGAAACACATCTGTGCTCTCCAATAACACTGGCCAACATGATACTCATTATATCCAAGGGAGGGCGAGAGACGGACACTGACCCTCCTCATTTTCTGTTTCAGGTTCCATTTGTTTTGCTAACATGGCCATTGCTATGCTGGAGCCGGCGTTGCCCATCTGGATGATGGAGACCATGTGCCCCCGGAAATGGCAGCTAGGTTGGAGGATGTGCCTTGTGTTGATGTGCACATTCACTTAAATCTTCAGTTCCAGGGTTTTCACTTTCATTGTTGGTAAAGATGAACAGGCAAAGAAAAAGAGAGAGAACAAGTAAAGCCCAAAGTGTGTTTTATCTGATTAGAAGGTCACAAACTAAAGAGAGAAAATATCAAAATAATAGCCAGGAAATATTTGAATCTAAAATTTAGCATAAAGAAAAAAAATTAACTTTTATAAAGGAATTTAATCCCAATTTTACATTTGTATTAATTAATTATTCAAAGCATGCTTCAGCAAACCAATACCACGGCAATTGGGTATTGTGTATGAAGAAAAGTTTGATTTTATATACATTTGTGATTAAATGTCACACTTTTTTATCTCTTTATTGCAAAATGTATACTCATTATTACTTGAGTATTGATTTTTTATCAATTAAAGTACTCATGAAATATTATTATTTATTTATTAGCTTTATTTCTTAATTTACTAATAATTAGATTACTCAATTTGATTCTTAAAATCACTCATGATGTAATTTCCTTTCAAACTGCTAAATTAAATGAAATAAAATACAAATAAATAAATATATATATATATATATATATATATATATATATATATATATATATATATATATATATATATATATATATATATATATATATATATATATATATATATATATATATATATATATATATACAGTTGAAGTCAGAATTATTAGCCCTCCTATTTCCCAAATGATGTTTAACAGAGCAGAGAAATTTTTACAGTATATGATAATATTTTTTTCTTCTGGAGAAAGTCTTATTTGTTTTATTTTGGCTAAAATAAAAGCAGTTTTTATTTTTTTAAACACCATTTTAAGGACAAAATAATTAGCCTCTTTAAGCTAAAATTTTTTTCTATAGTCTACAGAACAAAAGAGCTCAATATGGTTATCGTTATACAATAACTTGCCTAATTACCCTAACCTGCCTAATTAATCTAATCAACCTAGTTAAGCCTTTAAATGTCACTTTAAGCTGATAGAAGTGTGTTGAAAAATATCTAGTAAAATTTTATGTACTGTCATCATGGCAAAGATAAAATAAATCAGTTATTAGAAATGAGTTATTAAAACTATTATGCTTAGAAATGTGTTGCAGAATCTTCTCTGCGTTAAACAGAAATTGGGGGAAAAAATAAACAGGGGGCTAATAATTCTGACTTCAACTGTATATATACAGTATATTGCATGAAAATACTCCGTTATGCCAAATTTATTTGTTCATTTATTTATTGTATCTAATTTACTCAGATTTTAATTATTAGAAAATTATTGGTGAATGAATTGGTGAATGAATTGGATGATTTTTAAAATTGTAATTAACAATGTAATGTAGTTTATAAATGTGATTTAGCAATTTAGTAGTGACAGTGCTTTTTCTGTTATAATTATGAAAATGTCATGACAATTTTATATACAAACAATGCTATTCCAAAAAGATCATTGGACCACCTCACACTAATTAGGATGTTTCCAGCTTTGTGCACAAAAGAAGCATCTAACAGCCACTATCAAAAAAACACAAAATAAATATTTCCACATGCATCCAGAATTGGATAAAGACTGTAGTGAACTCTTATTCACCATCCAAAACACTACATACTCCAGACACAGTGACTTCTGAGTTCCTCTGTGGTTTTCCTGCTGTTTACGAAGCGTGGACAGCTAATAAAGAGAAAGGAAAGCAGGGAAACAGGGCAGGCAGGATATTGAGGTGTCATTGACAGGCAAAGGGAAAGCACGAGAGCTAATGAAAGAGAAGGAGCAGGAGAATGAGTGAAGCTGCTTCATAACAGCGTCTGTGAGACCAACAGCAGCTCTGAGATCAAACTGATATTGTGTCGTCTTATCTGCTCTCTCTCTCTCTGCTCTTAGGGATTGCATTTGTGCCAGCCAGCATCTCATATCTAATAGGGACCAACATCTTTGCCGTTTTGGCTCACAAAATGGGGAGGTAGGAGAGGGAAATTAATGTGTTTTTTTTCCTCCTCTTCTCTTTCCTTATCTTCCTCCGCTCTGCTATCAGCTTCCTCTGTTTTGAAATGGCTCTAAATGAGTTTCTGTCGCCAGGTTTTGTGTTTATGTTTTTAAACATCAGTCTCAGCATACCGGGTGTTTGTTTGTTTGTTGTTTACACTTAGTCATAATGAAGCTCAAGCACTTTTAAAGGGAATATACATTATTCCATGGTGATGGAAATTAACTCCTTAAAAAGTGACAAAACTGACAGTGATCAGTTTTGATCAACTGATGTTTTCATTTTTAATATATTTTAAAATGTTATTTTATTTATCTAAAGACAAAGTAGTGTTTTCAGCAACATTGCTTTAGTCTTCGGTGTCATATTATCCTATGATGATTTGGTGCTTAATAAATATTCATTATTATTATTTCATTTGTTCTTATGATTAGTCAAATAGAAATCTTTTCTCACATTATAAAATTTCACATTTGATGCAATACATCTATGGATAAGAAAAGATAATGGCCTTTTGCATACAATATCATGAAGGTGTCATGTTTTCCGACGTGTTTTTATTTATTTTTAAGCAACATGACATCAATGTTTGACTTTAGAAGAGTAAAAAAAAAAACTATTTTGGCTGAATAATCCTGATTGTCAGTCACGGTAAATGAAAACATTTGTAATTCTGACCAGTTATCATTTTCTGAAAAATAAACAGTAAAATTGTTTTATTTGTTTAATTAATTTAACAAATATTAGGCCTATAAAGCTTTTCTACTTTTATTTCTGAGAATTAATATAGAAAGAAGATTAAACTGTTTAAATTACACAGTATACAGTCACCGGCCACTTTATTAGGTACACCTTACTAGTACCAGATTGGACCCCCTGTTGCCTTCAGAACTGCCTTAATTTAACAATACTCAGGTAGGCTGTGGTGTTGACACAAAGCTAAATTTGTACTAATGGGCCCAAAGTGTGCCAAGAAAATTTGCCCCACACCATTACATCACCACCAGCAGCCTGAACCGTCGATACAAGGCAGGATAGATGCATGCTTTCATGTTGTTTATGCCAAATTCTGACCCCACCATCAGACTCATCAGACCAGGCAATGTATTTACAATCTTCTGATGTCCAATTTTGGTGGGCCTGTGTGAATTGTAGCCTCAGTTTCCTGTTCTTAGCTGACAGAAGTGGCACCTGGTGTGGTCTTCTGTTGCTGTAGCCCATCCGCCTCAAGGTTGGATGTGTTCAGAGATGCTCTTCTGCATATATCGGTTGTAACGAGTGGTTATTTGAGTTTCTGTTGCCTTTCTATCAGCTGGAACCATCTGGCCATTCTCCTCTGACCTATAGCATCAACAATGCTTTTGGATAATTTCACTTTTTCGGACCATTCTCTGTAAACCCTAGAGATGGTTGTGCGTGGAAATCCCAGTAGATCAGCAGTTTCTGAAATACTCAGAGCAGCCCGTCTGAGTTCAAAAACCATGCCACATAAATCACTTTTTTCCCCGTTCTGAGGGTCAGTTTGAACTGCAGCAGATCATCTTGACCATGTCTACATGCCCAAATGCGTTGAGCTGCTGCCATGTGATTGGCTTATTAGAAATTTGCATTAATGATAAGTTGGACAAGTGTACCTAATATAGTGACCTGCGAGTGTATGTATTGATTTTATTCTCATTATGAATGTTCAGATTTTAGTGAACTGACTTTAAATTAATTTTCATCATTTGTATTCTGAATTTGAACAAAATTCTTAAGGTTTTGAAACAACATGAGGCAAACAAATAAAAATAATTACATTTTGCTGTAAACAAACCCTCTTTAAGTCTATTTACCAGGCACTTTATGTGTTTTAATTTTGAACATCGGATAACTGTTTGTTTGCATTTCCACATCTCATGTGACATTTTCTTAAAAAATGCCTGGAGGGGTTTGTAAAGAAAAGAAAAGATAAGCATGTCTGGCGAAGCAGCAGAACTGTCAGTAGTTAAACTGCAGAGCTTGTAGACTTGCACTGTGACATTTAATGAACTGCATTCGTCCCTATCAGGGCAAGTTCTGTTGTTGTGGCTTTGTGACCCTCCGAATGTCTTAGTCCTCAGATACCTCTGAATCAGAACAGCAGACATTAGTTGGTTCATCTTCATTTTTTGTCTCCTCTTTCTCTACAGATGGCTGTGCTCACTTATAGGCATGCTGCTGGTTGGAATCAGTATTCTCTGCGTAAGTTCCTCCTGACTAAATCCACCTTAAGATTAACATTTCACAACTGTGAATATTTCAGTATTTATCTATAAATACAGTTGTGGATTACGGAGCCTGAAATCATTTGCTGTCCTCAAGCTCGGTTGAGGGCTGCAAAGAAAGTTTATTTTGAATTGACAGCTCGGACTCTTGCTGTCTTGGACATATCCTGCTTACCAGGAAGACAGTCTGTTCTCTTATAGATGTTTATCAGATTAGATGGGAAAACAAGTTCATATGAGAGTCAAGTACACATGTGCTTATGGAAAAACATGGACACAAAAGGTTATGAAAAAACAAAGCACAAAAATGTGACTCTAGACCACAAAACCAGTGTTTTGTTGCAGTTATATTTATGGAAATAAAGGAAAATACATTGCATGGGTCAAAATGATTTTCGTTTATGCCAGAAATCAATTGAATATTAAGTATATTGTACATTTTTTTTATACAACTTTAAAGATGATTTTCTAATATTCTGATTTATTTTTAAACCTAAGATTTCAGATTTTCAAATTGTTGGCCAAATATTGTCATACCATAAAAAATCAATGGAAGGCTTATGTTTACTATAAGATAATGTGTTAATGTGTAAAATATGACTGGTTTTGTGGTACAGGATCACAAATAGTTCTGTGCAAACCCTCTTCTGATACTCTACAGAGTGTTTATGTGGTATTTTCTAATAACAAGATTCTGCTTACCATATTGAGCTCTTCTGACTGTCCAACAGGTGCCTCTTGCAAAAGACATTTATGGACTCATTGTACCAAACTTTGGTGTTGGATTCGCCATTGGTGAGTCTTAACACATGTAATGCTCCTTTTTCTTTTCTATTATACACATAAAAATTACCTTTTTGAAAAAAAAAAAAAAAAACACTACATATTGTAAAACTGCAGTTTATGTATATATGCTATCCATCCCATATGCATTACCTTAAGTCTTTCTGATTTTGACTGTAATGAAATACATGTTTTGTAAAGCTCTTTTAGAACAATATTTATTGTGAAAAGCACTGCACAAATAAGCTTTTATTTATTTTATTGAAGTTATAGTTAATTTAGTTAAAATTATTTAATAATTTAATACAATTTTTTCTTTCTTTATAAAAACATTTTTAACAAAGCTCGGGGTCAGTTTGACTGGTTTACTTTATTTAGTATGCAAAAGCAAAGAGGAAAAGGACATTTGTTAATAGATTATCTATGTTATTACATTCAACATCATCATATATATCACAAATCACTTTAAAAGACATGTAACACAATTAACCCCATTCATACTCAAATCCCAGTAGTTAAAGATCTACCAGCAGTTGGCATGAATTACATTTTTTAACACATTTTTCCATGCCTATGGTTGTCTAAAATGTTTTTTTAATTGAATATTCAATAATGTCTCCAATAATGACCTGTGTTTTCTGTTTTACTCTTATTTAAATTTTGCATTGCTATTTGTGCACAACATGGTGTCGAAGTATTTAAAATTGCATGACAGGGCGTTTCTAACTATAATTTAATGTATGTTTTTACCATAATGTTAACATGCTAGCTTGATGATAAAATGTTGCTAATGTTGTAACATGTGGCTAGCATTTTCCTAATATTTGATCATGACTAGCATGTTTTAGATTGTGGATAGCATATTGCTAATAATGTAACATGACTAGCATGTTTTAGCTTGTTAAAAGTATATTTATGATATTTTATTTTGACTAGCATGTTTTAGCTTGTTGATAGCATGTTTATAATATTGTATCATGACTAGCATGTTTAAAGCTTGTTGATAGCACATTGCTAATATTGTATAATGACTAGCATGTTTTATCTTGTTGTTAGCAAATTGCTAATATTGTATCATGACTAGCATATTTTAGATTGTTGATAGCATATTGCTAATATTGTATCATGACTAGCATATTTTAGATTGCTCATAACATATTTATAATATTGTATTAAGACTAGCATGTTTAACTTTATATATATCATATTGCTAATATTGTATAGTGACTATCATGTTTTAGCTTGTTGATAGCATATTGCTAATATTGTATCATGACTAGCATGTTTTAACTTATTTACAGCATATTGCTAATATTGTAGCATGACTAGCATGTTTTAACTTGTTGATAGCATATTGCAAATATTGTATCATGACTAGCATGTTTTAGCTTGTTGATAGCATATTGCTAATATTGTATAATGACTAGCATATTTTAGATTGCTGATAGCATATTGCTAATATTGTATCATGACTAAAATGTTTTAGCTTGTTGATAGCATATTGCTAATATTATAATAAGACTACCGTGTTTTATCGTGTTGTTAACATATTGCTAATATTGTATTATGACTAGCATGTTTAACTTTATATATAGCATATTGCTAATATTGTATAGTGACTATCATGTTTTAGCTTGTTGATAGCATATTGCTAATATTGTATCATGACTAGCATGTTTTAGCTTGTTGATAGCATATTGCTAGTATTATAATATGACTACCGTGTTTTATCGTGTTGTTAACATATTGCTAATATTGTATCATGACTAGCATATTTTAGATTGCAGATAGCATATTTATAATATTGTATAGTGACTAGCATGTTTTAGATTGTTGATAGCATAAAACTAATTTTGTAGCATGTTGCTAACATGTTTTAGCTTGTTAGTGTGAAGGGATTGTCTAAACATTTGATCATTAAATGACATAACAATAAGAGACATTGTCATGAATGGGCATGTGTAATATATTGTTATGTTACTGTTAATGTGCATAATATTCAGTGTCGGTGTAAAATGCGTGTCATAAACAGCCTGTATTTTGTGGTCTGCAGGTATGGTGGACTCTTCAATGATGCCTATCATGGGTTATCTGGTCGATCTGAGGCACGTGTCGGTGTATGGAAGTGTGTACGCCATTGCTGATGTCGCCTTTTGCATGGGTTTTGCTTTAGGTAATGTCTGAAATGAAAATTCAGTCTGTTAGAAATGCCTTCATTCATTTTTATGTGTTTAGCAGCATTTAACACTCGCGTTTATTGTGCAGGTCCATCAGCAGGTGGAGCGATCGCGCGGAGCATCGGCTTCCCCTGGCTCATGACCATCATCGGTTTAGTGGACATCATGTTTGCTCCTCTTTGTTTCTTTCTGCGAAATCCTCCCGCCAACGAGGAAAAGATGGTTAGAATCCACCATATATACATATACTAACATACATTATACCCATCGCAATCTACACACTCATGAAAAAAGTAATTTTCATCACAAAATGTTTTAGGTGACACAGGTTTCTCTAATTATTTAGAAAATTAGAATTAATTAGAAATTAAAAATTTAGTGGTTTCATCCGTCCGGTATTGATTAGATGATGGCTGTTGCAAATAACAATGGGAGCGTGCAATGTAAAAAGTAATTAGCTACTTTCAGGGCTTGATATTGACATTTTTGATCACCAGCCACTGTGGCTAGTAGTTTTCCAACGTTACATTTTCACTAGCCACAGTTTTGTTGTTTGGAAAATATATTTATATGCAAAAAAATTACTTGATTTAAATTTTATGTTATGTCTACATGCCTCCTCGTTCATTTAACTTTTTTGTGTGGTGTGACCTTGCTCAATGGATTGTTGTTTTATAGTGTCGCATTGCATTTAGTTTTATTTCACGTGACTTTTTAGGGCTCAACACCTAAGGATTTATAAAATTTTTCTCTGGCCACATCAAACTAATTATTTCTTTGCCAGAAATTGTAAATAGTGTCAAAACAAGCGAATAATAGCTGTATACATAAAAACTCTTAAGCTCTTGAAAGCAGCAGGACATTGGGTGCACGAGCATTGCTTTTTGTCCAGTCTATTCCAAAGGTAACCCATTGTACCAGTTGAGTTTCCAGGCACAGTTACTTCGCACAAGGTAACGGGAGCGTGCCTGTGTCTCATTGTGTGTGTGATCATCCTCTCATTCGGTATTTACCTCCTTTCAGTTTTGTTAACAGTTAGCCATGCTGCTTCTCGATTCTAAGATCACATTTGCACGCTTATTGACAAATGGTCATAAACTATAACTCTAATCTTTAGTGACTAGCCAGCACTGGCAATTTAAAAAATATTTTCAACCAGCCAAAGTGGCTAGTTGGTTTGACTATCTAACCCACCACAGCTAAAATCTACCTGCATTAGGCAGATGATAATGTCAAGCCCTGGCTACTTTACCTTAAAAATGCGAGTACAGCGATTGTAACTTGTATAAACATTGTAAAATTGTTAAGTTAACTTATTTTTTTAATTATCTAAGACAACTTGTTTACCCTCTTTTTTAAGTAAAAGTCTCTTAATCGCTTTATTTTACAGTATACTGAATGTGTGTTTGTTAATACATTGCTATTAAGAGGTTAAATAGGTAACATGAGCTACAAATTTGCTTTAGAAATAGAGGTAACTAACTAATTTTATATTAACTAATAGCTAAATAACTAACTAGCAGAACAATTGGACCAGAGTTAGTTTTAATCAAACCAAATCTATCAAGTTTGAACAGAATCCTAGAGCTAAAACAAACATTTAAAACAATATTATGCTGCATGCATTTATTAGTAGGTTCTCGTGAATGCCGTCTGTTTAAGTCTCGGCTGATAATAGTAAATAATTAAATGTGAATAATTTATCATATGAAAATAAGTATAATATGGTTAATTTATGATTTCTGAGCTTTAATACAAAATGGTGGATGTATCTTGACTCATACACTATTAAAAATAATAATAATAATAATGTTTTTTGTAGCATTGCCATAGAAGAATCAGCCCATTTGCTTAAAGCGCTTTTTTTTTGTCCGAAAAACATTTTAATAATCTAAAAAAAACTTTGTCCACTATAAAAAGTGTGTTTTTTGAGTTTTCTTTATCACAGTTAATTCCAAAAAGATTATTTTTTTATTTTTTTAATTAAGTGTGTCCATATTTTCCAGTAACATCCATATGTTCACTTTCCACCTGGCATTCAGACACACTTTCCCATTTGATTTGATCTCTATCAAGTCACTGACATGACAGAATTTGACTGCCACAGGAAATTTCTTACATAATAGATACAAATAAAAATGGCCCTTAAGCCAAGATCAAAGAGTGATGCTGATCTGAACAGACTCGTGCATTTGCCCTCAAATGCTGTGTGATCAAAGCTGAGCATCGGGGTCTTTCTTTCTCAAGAGGAGCACTACACTGATTCTGAAGAGCACTAACACACACACACACGCATATACGCTGGATCTGTTTGTGCCTGCTTTACACACGCTTTATCAAAGCCTCGTTCAATCACAGCACAATAAAGCCACTATCTCTTACTGTTAGGGGGCGTCGACAGATGAGAAGAGCCCCGCCTACAACGGATGATATCATTCACTAGTGGCTGTTTTGGATATGAGAAAATATAAATTAGGCCAACATTGAGTCCGTTTGAACTCAAAATAAAATTACAACATCATACGAATAAAATAAACTTAAATAATTAATTAAAAACTAACAAGTAAATAAAAACTGATTAAAAATATATATTTTAATAATAAATTTTTTTACATTAATTTAAATATGTATGAGATATAGTCGGATCGAAAAGTGAGTTATTTGGTTTATTATTTATTTAATAATAATTATTAGTACAGTAATAAAAATATAAAATTATAGTAATAAAATATAATAACATATTTAACCTCTTAAGGCCTAAGTTTTCTTTACATGTAGTATCATCTTTTGATATGATGTACTTTTAGAGAAAAATTTATTATGTCCATATATGTAGACTTGTGGTCAGAATTTCCATAAAACACAATAAAGTCACCTTTGTGAAATAGAATGAAAAACTCTTTATTTCTGCCTTGAACACAGCAGTTTTTCCTGACTTTTTTTAATGCATTAATAACACACACACACATATTTTTTTAACATGTTTTGACTATTAGTAAAAAAATTTTTTTTTGCCAATTTTGGACAGTTAAAATAGTGTTTGGGACATTTCATATGCTGCAAAACAGTTGCAGGATGTCACTGTATGTCTGTAACAAAATAGAAAACATAAGAGCTAAAATGTGCTGTATAATATCATACTTTTTTAATATATACATTTTCCCATTATAGACTGAAGTGATTTATTGATTTTGTTGACGAAGCTTAATGTAAAACTTTTCTCTCTGCCAGGTCAATGAGCGTCTTTTTCTTTTGCACTTATAAATCAATATTTAACGTCTGTGCATGTCATCCATTGTTTCCTGAATATACAGTATAGCTAATTCGTGTGCAAATAGACCCGTTTCATCTTAGTCTATGTTAACTCTAAATATATTTGCTTGGTTGTGGTTTGTATGTTGTAAAGGCAATGTTAATTTACAGTTGTCTGAATCCATATTTGAACACTATTGCTTATAAACCACTGATGTTTAATTACACCTTTTTTAACTGCATTAAGGGACCTTCATCTCTGCTTTTGGAACATTTGATGTTAAAATGTTTAACAAAGTAAATTTTATTGAATTTTAGGGTTTAATAGTTTAATGATATACACTCTCAGAAATATAATTGCAAAAGATAAAGTACAAAAGTACAAAAAAAAGGTACTGGTGTCCTGACATTTGATCCTACCCATCAGATTATTCTACCAACACTGTATTGAGGTTGGCGTTTGGGATTAATTAGGTTATTACAGTGATATTACACCTTCATATCACACTACTCTTCATTAAAATTTACTCTGGTAGCAAAATCTGATGGGTAGCATATTGCGTCACTAAAATGTGCTACCTACTTTTTTAATGGGAGCTAGGACAAGCAGACAAGGTAGAACAAATTGACAGAACATAAGGTAATATAAGAGTATAATAAGAGTATAAGGTAATATATCTATTTGAATGTGTAATCATCTATATTACTGCTTTATTACAAAACCATTTAGGCATTATCATTCCTAATGTAAGAGTGCAGCCACCTAACATCATCGGGAAAAGACAAATAACACTTATTAGTTTAAATGAGTAGCTGCAAATCTTTTACAACTTACAATTTGTTTTAAAGGGCCATGACACCCCCCACTTATGGTTATAGTCTACTTCAGAATTTTTTCAAAAGATGCATGATTAATGGGCATGGAGCTCCGCGAGCATCGGGCAGGAGTGGGCGTGGCCAGCAGGGGAGAACGTGAGCGAACGAAGCTAGCTCACAAAATGAGATAAACCGTGAGGAGACGCATGAGTTTATAGTTTACAAAGTTAAAATGCAAAGAAATAAATAGTGATTTAATGCCCTGCTACATTTGTTATTCTTAATTTCATATACACAACCACAATTTATATAATTATAAAGATAAGTGTGTTCATGTAAACCGTATAAATGGGGACTTCTCCCTCAATCCCTGTATCCAGCAGACTCAGTGCAGCAGGTCTCCTGACCTGTCTATTTTAACCATTAGCCCTGCTGGTAATCTGGAGGATTTAGGCAAACACAGCAGCACAGTGATGTGTCTGAATGTGAATGAACTCCTGATAAAAGACAGCGTCCACTATTCTCTAATTCTCGTGCTGCTCTCCCGACAAAAATGCTAGCAGCACACACACAGCTTTGCTGTATGATCGGCCCTGAAAAGATCGTGGGGGAAAACATGCAACAAACCGCGTGGATCATGGAAACAAACGCAAATGAGCCTTCATGAACGGCTAAATACTGTGTGCCCGTGGGTCCGTGACGTGTCTCACAGCTCGGGCTTGACTCTGGCAGGTCTGGCAGGTCTCATGAACAATTAAGCAGCCGGCTCTTCTCATAGGATAAGAAAACTCCGCTATGAATAATAATGAGAAACCGACGCGTCATCATTGCATTTGCAGTACTGCGGTACGTCGCCGATTTTGATCCCGCCCCAAAAATCATTTTAAAACCGGAAGCTGAAATTAGCTGACAAAAGCTCAAAATTATCCAGTTTTCCCCACAATTAAAGCTGACAGGTGCTAACATTGTCTTAACTGATGCTCAACATACACAAATATGTTAATATAAAAAAAAGTTATCCAGGGTGTCCTGAACCTTTAACTAAATGAAATATTTTGTAAGGCCTCCTTGATTTTTCCTATAGGTTACAATTTTACATATTCACATATTTACTGGGGTGTACTAATTTTTTCTGCCATGATCATACAAATGATTTGTTAGAATGATTACAATTTTGGTTTTTATCCTGACTTCTATTTGCAATCTAATGCAAAATTAATAAACCATATTTGCAAAAATGTCTTATTTTAACCAATCGCATAGGGCTGCACAATATTGATAATTAAAAATTTGTTATTCTGCGATATACTGTATACATATTACGATATAAATGCAGTTTCACCAGATCCCTTGAACATTTGTATTTGGAAAGAATTTATCATTTTAGATTGATTGGGGTGATTATGTAGGTGAGTGCATCTGTATATAATCTAATAACAATCTATCAGCACAGATCAATAGAATAAAGAAAAAGATACAAATCAAATAAACAGCTGTATTGTGAAGTGAGATTCTGACATAGAAAGTACGGATCCAAACGCAGGTTTCTAAGCAGGCATGGTCAGGCAAGCAACTGCAAGAAGGGGGCAAACAGGTGTACACAGGTAAATCCAGAGTCATAGTCATGCAACAGGCAGATGGTCAAAAAGGCAAAGCAGACAACATAGACAAAACAAAGTCAAGCTGTGGTCACACAGGACTTTTCTCCCCATAGACCTCCATTCATACACACGCAAATGCGTCAGACCGGAAACAAATTTGTGTGAAAAGTTTCACAGTTCACTGCACTCTGACCTGCGAAATCGCATCACTTGACTGTGTGAGACCAATCTAAGATCAAAACATGACCTCCCTGGAGAGAATTTCAAAAGATGGAGCAATCGCTCGCTATTTAATATATGTCTAATCATCTTGTTTAAGCCCGCCCCTTCTCGCAGCACCGTACGGCAGAATTTCGCATGCTCAAACTCTATTGTGACCACAGCTTTAGAGTCAAACAAGGCAAGGCAAGGAAAACGCGTCGTTATGTTCACAATCAGTTTAACGAGACTCAGCAATGAGTGTCTCAAAGTGAGCCGTAAACAGTTGAAGTCAGAATTATTAGCCCCCTTGAATTATTACCCCCGTTTATTTTTTTCCACAATAACTAAATTTAGTTTAACGAAGAGAAGATTTATTTCAGCACATTTCAAACATAATAGTGTTAATAACTCATCTCTAATAACTGATTTATTTTATCTTTGCCATGATGACAGTAAATAATATTTTACTAGATATTTTTCAAGACACTTCTATACAGCTTTAAGTGACATTTAAAGGCTTAACTAGGTTAATTGGGCAGGGTAGGATAAATAGGCAAGTTATTGTATAATGATGGTTTGTTCTGTAGACAATCAAAAAAAAATTAAGCTTAAAGAGGCTAATAATTATGACCTTAAAATGATGTTAAAGCAATATAAACTGCTTTTATTCTAGCTGAAATAAAACCAATAAGACTTTCTCCAGAAGATTAAATATTATCAGTCATACTGTGAAAATTTCCTTGCTCTGTTAATCATCATTTGGGAAATATTTAAAAAAGAAAAAAAAATTCAAAGGAGGGGCTAATAATTCTGACTTCAACTGTAGATGTTTGTGTGATCAGTACATGAGCAGCATCAGCTGTGTGAGTGTAATCAATGGAGACTTGGAGCAGGTGTGTGTGTGCTACAGGACCTGTAGTTCATATTAATACAAGATTGTAGTCTGTGTAAATGTGAGTGTTCTCCAGCTGTGTTCTCCAGCGATCTATGAAGGCTGGATCGCTGGTGAAACTTTTCTTTTATCGTTTGCTGAGTCTAACGGTAGATGTGCAGTCCTAGCATTGGAACGTATAATAGTAATATGTCTGAGAGATGTGTAGGGGATGTACTCATTTATGCTGGGCTTTGTATACTGTCTAAGTCGGTCATGTAAATTATAAGACTAAAAATGGTTATTTGGCTACATTTACAGATTTTCTAGGCTATATGTGAAGTAAAATAACTAATAATGTAATCCTACAATGTAATCATACTCATGTTTTTTGTGTTTTTTTTCAGGCCATTCTTATGGACTCTAACTGCTCAATGAAGACCCGCTCCTACTCCACCCAGGGCTCCAGCTATCAAATGGGTGATGATTTTGATCCCGAAAGCCCTGAATAGGCGTCCTCCTAACCTCCGGCCATGTATGTCACCCAGAGTATCTATTTTGTTGTACGAAAAGAGGAAAACAACAGACTGACTGCTGATTTGTGCGAATGTCCCATATCTGTCCCACGGTGTCCTGTGCTCGTGATGGTCATGTTTTTCTGAAGCAAACCAAAGTTGTTCTCGTCGCTGTTTGTTCTTGATGTGGGAGAGGTGAAATATCTAACCAACAGCCTTATTCATGTAGATATGATCAAAATATGGGATTTGAGAGTGGATGATTGGGAAAACATTCATTATTAGGCATAACAAAGAGTAATTTTTCCCAATTCAAGAGTCAGGAAGGGCAGTTGATAAGATTCATTCAGTAATGGACAGATATGTATTGGATATTTATTGTTAGTCTGTGGTGGTAGGAAAGTTTGGTCTTCATGTATGTATGTATCTATCGGTCCTGTTAAAGTCTTTTTATAGGCGTAAATGTCAGTGAAGGTGCATTCGAGTCAGATTAATGGGTTACAATTCACCTTGAAATGGGCCTTAAAATGTTGCCATTCGTATCATGATCAGTTCAAATAAAACCATATATTATAGGCCCTGTTTACAACTGGTATTAAGATGCATTTGGATGATTTGATCACAAGCAGACGAAGGACACACATTTCTTATCAGTGTTTTAAATCTCATTTTTCAACTAGCGACAACTTTCCTGATTTTTTTTTAAGTGAAGTTTATTTATATACTAATTTGGAGAGGATCACACGCTTATGATTCTTGCAGCCGGCCCCGCATTATTCAGTTCATGATTCAACTATCAGACGATCCCTAAGCCACTATAAATACCCTAAGATCCATATGACAGCCACCTTCGTTTTGATGAATTCCCCTTCCACCCCTACTTCTCCTCCTTTCCTAGATGGGTGGCACGGTGGCCCAGTGGTTAGCACTGTTGCCACACAGCAAGAACATCCCTGGTTCTAGTCCTTACCAAGCCAGCCAACGTTCTGCAAACAGGAGGGAGCCCCGGGCTCAAGGATCTTATGAGCTTAGGGCTCTCTCCCAGGACAGCATGCCAAACAAGCTTTATGATCAATCATCATCTTAGTGTGAACTCTTGAAAACAGTTTCAATGGAAAAATGTGCCCAGGGTTACATTTTTGAGAACCAACAAATATGTGCAAGTTTGTATACGGCTGCATTTTGTGTGTAAAACGAACGCTACGGGTCAGTACCGCTGACTGCTTACCTCTGTAGGGATGACTTTTCTCTTGTGACTGGTTTGAGTCCCCAGTGAGGCACGGTTCCAGAAACCAGGTAAAACTAAACGCATAAAAGCAGTGTGAGATTATTGATCAGTGTTGGGGTAATGCGTTATAAGTAACTCACGTTATGTAATAATATTACTTTTCCAAGTAATGCATTACTTTTAAAAAGAAGTCATATTTTTTAGTTACTTTTTACCTTGCTTAATTGGCTTTTACAAAATATATTTAACAAACTTACCTTAGTCGGGTTGAATCACACGCTCAATAAGAGTGAGCGTGCTGCGAGGGTCGCACTCATCATCATCAGATGTCTTTTTTTCACAGCAGATAAGTCAGTCACTAACTGACTGACTGTTATACTAACTGATAAGGGTTTATTTCGCGACAGATAGAGTACTTACTGAAGATGCAAACTGTTTAACGACAACAAGTACACTTAGAAGATCTGGTTAAAACAAACGATTCCTTCGCGAATTGCCCATCATCACTACAGACAGTTAGAAAGAAAAACAATGGCAGGCCAGAGACTTACGTTTGTGCATGTTCTTGTTATTTTGAACTGATCGAAGAAAAGAAGTGGATTGTTGTTAAGTGTAGATTATCTGCAATAAAACTCTTGACAACTGCAAGAAACACCCCATCTTTAGCTATGATTGACGTCAGTTCACGTTCTCCAGGTAAAACAATTAGTTCGACTAAACTAAAACAAATGGTTATTGCTTTTATTGTTGAGGAGATGCAGCCACTGTCTACTGTAGAGGAGACCACATTTTGTAATATAGTAAGATTTTTTGTCTCTTTTGAGAAAGATTGACACATTTGTTAAGGCCATTTAATGAAGCAATTTAATCAATGTATAAAGCTCAAAGATTCATTTTGATTAGTTTTTTTTTATCGTCTTACTGTTCATTTTGTTGTTAAACATTTTAAAGGTTTAAAATCTGTTTTTGCCTTAATAAATTATTTCACGTTCGTACTCTTAGTCTTTATTGCAATCTTCATCTCAATGGAAAGTGAATTTACTTAACTAATAACACAAAACATACAGAAGTAGCAAACACATTTCTTTATATGCTTTCATTAATCTGTATATACAGCATGTGTAGCTGTGGAAAATTCTTAAAATATAATTGTATCCTACATCTTTTACAGGAAAATAAAGGTGTAGGTTCTTTATGTGGTTGTTAAATGCAGAGCTTTTCTATAAAAAAAGATGAAAAAACACCTGCAAGTTCTGAAAGACATCAAACCTCAGCCAGGCAAGAAAAGTAACTCAAAACTAATGTAACACATCACTTTCCATAAAAAGAAACTTAGTAACACAATTAGTTACTTTTTGGGGGTTGAAACTCAATATTGTAATGCACTACTTTCAAAAGTAGCTTTCCCCAACACTGTTAATAAACATAGAAATAGTGTTTTCAAATAGTATCTCTGGGGGGCCCAGAAGTGTGTGGGCCCTAAGAATTGTCCCAACTACTCTGTAGCTAAATGCTATTCTTTAGCATTCATTTTACTCATAACATGCTTTAATCTTGAAATCAGAGGGAAGAACAGCAACATTTTTGACATTACCTTGAGGTGGTTTGAAGTCATCACTCTGATTGCATCATGAGGTTCAGCGCTCCTATTGGTTTTTGGTTTAATGTTGTCATAAGACAAGCGTGCAGGAAAGTGTCCAAAATCTTAGGAGAAATTTGGTTGCTACAACCGTTAATCGGCTATTGGTGAACATGTCAACTCAACCAGAGATTATAGATTTTAGCCTACAATTACAGTATTTTCTAGCATTTCTAAAATTTGTCTCAGACAACCAAATCATGGCCATAATCATAGTGTGAGCCAGGGTTAGCAACTCAACACTAAACACAAGAGAAAACAAATAGAGAGCAACCATTTCATATATGCTCTGATAGCTGCAAACAGTACCAGTAAGAATATAGTTTTACACTTCCAGACAGCGATGTATAAATCCCACTTGGCTAGTGCACTTCAACTTCATGATAGGTAATATTGAAGAATTAGGTCAGCAGTCAGAGAGCATGTTTTTTTGTGGCTTTAGAAAGTGCAATTGACCACATGAGCATTATCATTATGATGTCTATTGCATTATCAACTACCTCTGGTTGACCGTGCTCACTTGTTTTGAATGTTGACTTGTGATGAGATCGACAAAAATCCTCTTAAAGAGATAGCTGACCCAAAATCAAAAATTCTGTCATCATTTACTCACCCTTCACTTGTTCCAAACCAGTTTGAGTTCCTTTCCTCCTGTTGAACACAAAGCAAGAAATGCTAAAGAATGTTGAGAAAAAACAGCCATTGATTTCAAGTGTTCATTGATTTCATTTTGTGTTCAAGAGTCGAAAGAAATTCATATCAAGTTTAGAACCACTTGAGTATGAGTACATGTTCAGGAAATTGTAATTGTTTGGTGAACTATCCTTTCAATACCAGTGGTAAACAGGGCCATAGAGAACAGATATTTTAAGCAAATAAAAGTTGAATTTTTGCTATTGGTGTTGATCGCTTTAAATCTGGTTTATGGTTTTACTACATTGCAGCTGTTTAATTTAGACTTTTAAGAGAGATTTAGACCTCTGAGAGAGTCTTACACCCTTAACTTAAAAAAGCTAAAGCTTAAAGTGTGTGTGTGTGGGGGGAGAGGGGTCCAAACTCGATCCTGGAGGGCTGGTGTCCTGCTGAGTTTAGCTCCAACTTCAACACACCTGCCAGAAAGTTTGTAATATATCTAGTAAGAGCTTGATGAGCTGGTTTAGATGTGTTTGATTAGGGTTGGAGCTAAACTCTTCAGGACACTGGCCCTCCAGGACTGAGTTTGGACACCCCTGACTTAAAGGGACAGTTTACCTAAATATTTGAAATCTGTCATCATTTACTCATCCTCCAATTCTTCCAAATATTTCTTTCTTTTGTTTAAAAAAAACAGTATAACATAAAGAGACTGGAGGGTGAGTAAATGATGGGTACATTTTCAGTTTATGGTGAACGTTCCCTTGAACATTTCAGATTATGCACCTTTTTTCATTTTTGTCAAATAGCAAAAGGTCTGACAGCATCAGATAATCAAGCAGGATGTCAACAAGTCTTGCTTTCTCATTCTGTTTGTATGACTTGCATGATGACTGCTGAAAATGATGTACTGTACTATCAATATTGAGCCACAGATAAATTTAAATTATACATGGTGGAAATGTTTTTCAAGTTTAATTTAAAGAAATACGTAAATTATTGCTGTAAAGCATTCAGATACTTTAGGTACTTTAGATTATATTTTGCTTTTAAAGTGTATATAGTATATATATATATAAATATATTTATATATTTTAGTAAATCTTTTGAATGTGCTGGAATGTTCATTTGTAAAGAATGCCTCAAAATAGCTCTTTCCTCCTGTCATCTGTGACTTTTTCCATTTCTTTTTTTAAAGGGTAATATTGACCTCCTTTTTAAGAACTGAACTGGCCGTGAAATGAAACATGGTCTTAAATTGAGCTCCTGAAATCTTAAAAGCTTAAAGCCATATATAAAGTTAGTGTCAAGCTTATAAATATTAAGCTTTGTATATTAATTTATTTAAAGATAAGGAATGATTAGCTTTATTATCCAATTGAAGATTATTATTATTTTGTTTTTGCAGTTTTTTTTAAATAAATGCCTTAAATTCGAATAGTTCTGCTGCTGTAAGCAGCATTTAATGGCAAGCCTAGCTATACGTGTGCTTTTGTGCTCAATTGGTTGGCTTTGTATGTAAAATAATGATGAAATATGTCTTCAATCCTTCTGGGCACTTCTTTGTTTTCTTTGGCATTTGTGTACTGAGGGAAGCATGATTTCTTGTCCACAAGAAAATGTAAATGTGTATTTTTTACACAGCATGTAAAAGGTACAATCAGTTTCACGCTGCAGTTGCAATCAGAACTAGCCTTTAAGAATAAACATGTCATTTAACTTTAAAGTAACACTTTTTTGAAAATGGGCTCATTTTACAACCTGCTTTAGAGATAAACATCGAGTTTTATCATTTTTAAATTAATTTAACTAATGCTATCTAGCTCTGGTCGGAGCACTTTTAGCTTAGCTCAGCATAAATCATTGAATCAGATTAGACCATTAGCTTCTCACTCAAAGATTTAAGTGGTTTGAGGCTAAAGCAGGTGCAATCATTGTGCAGCACTATAACCTAGCTAGAGATAATATTCAGATGCTGAAAGAGTTGGTTGCTGCACCCATGGTACAGTAGCAAAGATCCTTGATTATTATGCCAGACTTACACTAGTTCCTAGCCATATCAAATAGCCTACAAAATACATGTAGCAACTTTTCATTTTCTGTCAGTGTTACTACACAATGCAACTACAGAAGAGTTAAGCTATAAATAGGAAAATTTTTTAAACTCTTTTTTTTTTTTTTTTTTTTTTTTTTTTTTTTTTTTTTGATAGCGACTATGTTTACATGGACATCAGTAATCAAATTATTTGTCTTAATCTGAATAAGACAATTATATGATTAAGGTGTTTACATGAGTTGCTTTTTCCCTTCATGATCCCGTTTTACAGGTCACAGCACATAGATTGCGTCACCACGTTATCCATGTTTTCTCCAGAGTTTCAAGTAATTTCGGGCGTTTCATTGTCAATTTGTCAACTTTAACTGCAACTCGGGTCTGCTGTTTTTAAGGAATTTGATAAAATGAAAAAAATTAAAAAACGCATTTCCTGATGCAGGTGTCTGTGATCCTTCCCTGCTTTAGTAGGTGCAGAGAATAGTGTCAAACAGCTGTGTGTGTGTAGACTATCCTGTCACAAAACACGGCAAAAAGTCCTGCATGACAGTAATAGTTTGATTGCAGTGTTTATATGTCTGTACTACACTTCAATAATGCGATTAAAATCAGCAAACTCCACATGTTTTAATCCGATTTCTGTTTAGTTCCATTATGACTTTAGTCTGATTAAGGCAATCAAAAATCGTTGTTTACATGATAGACTCTTAATCAGAGTATCGTCTTTATCCTATTAAAATGTAATTATCGTTTTCCATGTAAACATACTCATTTTTGAGTAGGATGCTATTGGTCCAATTCAATAGAATGACTTCTGCTAAGCTGCCAGATTCATTCGCTAAATAGATTCAAAAATGGTAAAACTCAACTGTTTAATCAGCCGAGAAATGAAAAAAACGTAATTACTTTATTGTCAGCTTAGTGGCTAATTTGTACAAATTTATACGAGTTCAGTTGTGCGAAAATGTACCATTTTTAAAAAGAGCCGTGGCACTCCTAAACGCAACTATCATTAGGCATGAGCATATCCAACACAATCTCATTGCAATTCGGAACTTTTTGATTTAGTGGCTAATTCATATAAATTCGTACAATCTCATTTGCACAATTTGCTCATCCCCCAATGACGGTTGGGTTTAGGGGTAGGGCTGTTCGCCATGCCTCCTTTCTAAAATCATAAATTTTCATACAACTGAAATAACCACCACACTGACAAAACCTAAAATACTTCCGTTTCCTTGTGAGATCAGGCTGGCAAATCTTACTAAAATGTACAAACAAGAACATACAAATTCAAACAAATTAGCCACTAAATCAAAATGTTGCGATTCGGTGTGGGATTTAACTTTAGGGAAGTTGTAAAACAAGTCTATTTCTATTCATTGTAAAACGAGTGTTGTTTTAACTATATCTGCACAACTGGAGATTGTTCGTGTTTGCGATTGCAGTTGTGGACAAAACAAATGTGCATGAATTAAGACGAAATCCACAGGCTGGTTCCACAGATTTGATCAGATTGGTAAATGTGCTGCATATCTTAATCAGGTTTCCGAGTGCAGCAATGTCCTTAAACCTTCATGTTGTTGTTGTAATTTATTTTAATGTTTACCCAGTAAGGGTTGAGAGTATTATGTCGCCTGTTTTCAAACTGTTTTTCTCAGAAGTTAGTGTATGTGCCAATGTCAGTGTGTGCCTTCAGACTGGTATGTCTTGTTTGTGTTCAATCCATATCAACTAAGAGGTTGAGTTGATGGTTTTATATCCAGTGTTTGGTCTGGTGGTTAGGATTTACATCGGCTTTAGAGCTCTGAAGGTAATGTGTGTGTGACCGCAAAAGAAAATAAATGTTTAAAAAGGACATAACGCTTGTTTTCCCCGAATCGTCTTTTACATCATCGACAAAACATTTACACAATACAAAAGAGAACAAAATGTCCAATGAAAATCCAATTAAATGGAATTTTAATATTATCTATTGATTTAAAAGGTGTGTTGGTTTTGTCAATGAGCGCATGGTTTATTAGTGTTATTGATTCTTCCATGTGGTTATTGCTAACTAACAGAATGCCAGCTGTTCCCAAACTCTCTTATTGGATAATGTTATGGACATTCAGATGACTGTAATAAGGCAATCAGCACTTGGCTAACAGGAGTGACCATCCATACAGTTAAACCCAGTAAACGTAACAGATAGGCTCAATTCCCACCATACTGATAAGCAGTGAGACAGTGTCTGAAGTGGTCTGACAGAGCTCATTTTCAGCAGCTGAACATGCTGCATCGGCAATGGTTAGGTTGTAAAAGAGACGTAGGTGGAGTACACATTTTTAAATAATGTTTTGTCCAATATTTCATCTTATCTAGTATGTCTTCATTGCTAGACACTAATAGTAGAATTCGTCTTTTAAAAATAGCCTAATCAATTGTAGTCAATCATATCAAGTTAACTTTGAAGGTCAAAATTATGATTAGTAGCTAGTTAAATACATGCACTTTATATTAAAAGAAACACCAAAACTATTTGAGATGTTGATAGTCATGTGTCCCACGATGCTATAAACACTATTAGTACATAAATATTTAGCTAACAAGTCAAAAAAAAATTGTTGTTTTTGCATTGTTTAGAGCAAATTCGTTCTTCCAGTTTGAAAATAAATTCTGAAGATACGTCACGCTGATGAGGTCATTGTGTAAATTCCAGTGTGGAGATTGGCTGCCTGTACTGGCCGGTACAAAATGAAGACCTTAAGTTTTCAGCACATCTGTTCATTAAATCATGGGAAAGACTTAATTCAAACCAATCAGCACGCTCTATTGTAAATGAGATGCAACTCAATATAGATGATATAGCTTTGAAGAGCTGTTACAGTGTTTAGAGAGACGCTACATTATGTTGCCAACTGTAATTCAAACAAGTAGTAGAAAAATTGTTCAGAGACATGGATCATCAGTGTTGTTTATAAATGTGCCGTAACAAAGATTTGGTTTCCATTTCCCTGCGATAAGAGCACAGCTCATGTGTGGACGAACATGTGTGGATTACAGTGGTCTGCTAACATGCTGCAAAAATATGTTTGTAAGGAAAAATTTTTACCAGTTGGTGTTGATTGTCCTGTCTCTAGACATTTGGTAAGTGTGTGATCAATCTACCTTAGTTAAACTGATATAGTTACTAAGTTTACAGTAATATCACTACAATGATATTGACTGAAAATCCTCCACTTCCACACAGCTCTCAGATCCGCTATAAATGCTGCTCTCTGAATCACAGTCTATCTCCTCTGCATCTGTGTGTGTCTGTTGCCGGTGTGAAAATCAGCTGTAGTGCACGTAATGAAACTCCACTTTTAATGCAAACACTTCCCTCTTTCGCCACTCGACACTCCCACCTAAACAAAACTGGACTCACCCACTTTCCTGACTTTCAAACTAGAAGTGTAAAAACATCCTGCTGAGACAGGGGGGCTTTCATGGGTCTTTAAAATATATTTTTTACTCAGTATTCCAGTCTGAAGTGCTGTTTTCACTAGTTCACTTTTGCTTTAAAAGGTAGAAGTTTTGTTATCGTTATGCCTGGCGTCCACATTTCACTGACATTTTTGACCCACTAAGAAGATGAGACATTTCAGTTTAGAAACACTGGTGTTTCAGAAAACCCAAATATTTGAATATGGTTGCATCAGGCTGATTGCGATACGTACACTAGACCTCTCTGTGAATGTGCAAAAATTACAGAGGAGCATTTTTGTTTATTTCTAATAATTTATTTATCTCAAGTGCATAAGCAAATGTGATATGTCAGTGCGTAAAGGTCTTGCAGCAAGTTTAAAAGCTGTGCACTTAGTCGGTAGAAGCCCTCCACCTTAATTAAAACCCACAAAAGAACAAAATAATATATTTACATGAAGCAAAAACAACAACAACTAAAAAGTATGAACCCACATGTTGAGCACTGTATAAGTTCAGGGAGAAAGGACAGAGTTTAACGTCACCTACGATACTAGGCTATTTACAATAGCGCTTTAAAACATGACACAGCTTCCAATAAGAACAACAGCTTCCCAAAAACCTTAACCAAAGTTTGCCATGGTAGATGTGTTGATTTATACTTGTTTTTTGCGCCTCCATTGTGACAGAGATCATTTGAATTCGAGAAGCACAGGATAACAGCAGCTCTAACTAGACAGTTGAATTAAAACAGCAAAAAAAAAGAGAGTCTAATTTAGTGAGATTACACCTAAATGTTATTTCTTCAGGTGATTCGACTTATATTGCACAAGTCAAAAATAAGGTTGACTCTTCAGCTGAATAGGATGCTGTGCGAGGACCACTGTGAAACAGAACCATTGGGCCAAATTCAGGGGAATAACCCTTAAATGTATGTGCCAGGCCCAGTGAATAGTACAGTTATAGCAGCAGAAACTTTAAACAGGATAGCACAATTGTTAATACAGGTTGGTTTGACTAGGAGTTCTATCCTTGCCACCTAAAGGCCTCATTATATATTTTTTGTTTGTTTTTACTAAAAAACTTTACTTAGGAAAACATGTATGCAGCCAATGACAGATATCCATGTGTAAACCACATGAAATCAGTAAAATGGGAGTGATAACAGAAACTTGACAGAACAGACAGAAGCCACAAGACTTGCAGCTTTTGAGGCAAGCAGACAAACTACAGTGTTATTGAACTTGTACTTTAGCTTTGGGAATTAATGAGTACTGTATGTATTGACAAGAGCTTTTAATGATGTAGTTTTACACTTTGAGAGATGGTGTGTTGAGAGGCGAATGAAATAATGAATGTAAAGCGAGTAATTTTAGAGATACATTCATTAGTACATCTGTAAAATTAACTTTCAAACGGTGACAAAACAAGCTCTAGCACACAGATGTAAGACAATTCAAACAAAATGAAGGCCTACACATTCACACAAGCATAACCATTCACCCAGACCAACTGATGAGGATAAAAACAAACATCCAAATTGGTTAGAGAAAAGTTGCCACCATTTTAGAACTCATGAAGGTTTTTAAAGTATATTAATTTGGATATTAAAATATAATGAGACCATGATAATCATTGGAAACATATATTATGAAACATATAAAGCAATATAAATATCCCTCAAAAAAGAAATCGTCACATTGGCATTGTGACTTATAAATTAGTCAAAAACAAATGGTCCCCAATAACATAACATCAAGATTATCTTGCTCATTTCAACATTGAACCTTTTAAAAAAACAAACTTTAAAGAAATTACGCTTTAAAATGAGCAACAATTGTAAAGTAACATAAGAAAAGGTGCTTAGCAAAGAGGACAATGTTGGTTGGGAATGGCATCATGTTCTATGGACTGGATATTTCTACCTTTTCTAGTGGATATAGTGTAAGGCAGAGAAGCTCAAAACACACTGGGCATGGTGTATTTCCAACCACGATCATCATCAATAACACACATGTATGCAATTCAGTCTCTACCAGTACACAAAGTTTGAATACAAAACTATATTCAAGCACAAACTGACTTCCTTCTGAAGCTTGTTGTAAAAAACTGATTGCACCTTTCAGGTAAGGCAGGTAAAACATACAGTTTGATCATGTAATGGGAACGCATAATTTGTGTAATACTGCTGAAAGTCTACATATTGATGGTGCTGTCCTCTACAATAGTGACTGGGAGAAACAAAATATAAAAAAAAATTAAAATGTAAAAAAAAAAAAAAATTCTGGTAACTTTTACTCAGAAATTTCCTCAAATCACAGTACACTGCAGTGATCTTCAGGAAAACTTTTTCCCACCTGTAAATTGCTCACAGGTCAACCCTTACTTAAACGTGCTAAAAAGTCTTTGTTCCTCAGTTCCAATCCCCTGATGCCTGTCGTCATCTTTATGGCAAAGCCTCCACACAGATCTGCTCCTCTGTAATCTCATCCAGCATCTGAACATCAACAGGACTGCACATGTCACTGTCGTAGACTTCAGTGCCCATCAGTGCCTCCTCCAGACCCTCAGATTTCGCCTTTGGAAAGCCATGCTGTTCAGATGGAGAGGTGCTTTCTACAGACTCTAAGTCTTCGATGCCAGCACGGTAGTGAATCATGAGCAGAGTCAAAGCTTGGAGTCGTTCCCCAGACTTGGCTAGAGCTGCAGTGATGAGGGTCTTGCGTCGAGAGTCAATCGTGTCTCGCTCTTCAGTACTCAGCGAGTTGTTATGCTCCAGCTCCTGGTCAATCTCCTGCTGCAACTTGTCCAGCATTAACTCTAATTTTTGTGAACGCTCGTCAGTTGGGAGGCCACGATAAAGATCTCGACCAATCTCTTTGACAGCAATGAAGACGCTGTCGTCCAGTCCGCCTTCCTTGCGGACAAGTTTTGAGCCACTGCTGCCCGCCGGCTGCTTGGAGGGACTGGCCCCAGTATAGGTCTCTGTATCACTGCTCTCATTGTCAGATGTGTTAGGTGTGTGTTTTGGAGAAGGTTCCACCACACCTGATCCCATGTCTGCCACCTGCTCAGCAAGTCTGGCTTTGGGCACCTGCCTCAGATTGAGAAGTCGAGAGCTAGTGTTGATAATGTGACGTGTAAGGCCAGTAGTTGCCCGGTTGATTGTGGACTTTGCTTCTGGGTCTGCCCCACGGCGGTCTGAGGCGGCTACACAATAAGGGTGCTCCAATAGACATTTTTCCTGACACTTCTTATGGCAGACATAGGAACAGATCATGCACTGTGAGGCAGCCTTGGTCCACACCTTCTTCTTGCAATACTCGCAATAAGTGGGATTCTGGAATTGAGTGTCTTGGAAATTGTGCCGCATCTCTCCAATCTGCATGCCGCTGTAAATTGGTTCATCCCGGGTTACCATAAGCACCTGCTCCCGTTCTTTTTCCCGATCTTTTAAGTCCTCTTCCTGAAGACTCCCTTTCCGCTCACGTTCCATAAGTCCACTGGAGAGGTCTGACTCCCCATCCGCCAGGTAAGTGAAGTTGAGCGTAACATCTCCATAACACAGTTTCTCGTTGAAACCTTTGTGAGTGCTCAAGCTGCGCAAAGCAGTACGGCTGACGCTGGCCCTTGGTTCAGGAGCACAAAGACGGAAGGTGCTCTGATATTCAGCAGATGACGTAGAAATGCATTCCAGTGCTAGATGTTCCAAGCGCAAGCTGACATGCCCCAAGCACAAGAGACTACCAAGCTTGAAGGGGTTCTTGCACCAAAGTGCTACATTAAGGAATTTATGGTTGCTTTCCACCTCAAAGATCACAGAGGCTTTGTTCCAGCGAGCAGTCCTGTTGCGGTACATGGTCTCAGATGATTCCCAGAGACCCTGCTCATCAACACTGTCCCTAGTGTTGGACGAGCTCTCAGATATCTTGTCTTTGGCTGAATCTTGTTTGTTTGTGGCTGGAATATTCAGAATGTCCTCTGTGGGTTCTGGGTGCTTGCTCACAGGCTTCGGCTCTGGTGGCTTAACAGGGATTTTCTCTACTGGCTTTTCCCCATTGCCAGTATTTGGCTGTGTTTTTTCTGGGCTTTTTTCCACTGTAGGTTCATTACCCTCTACCAGGCTTTGGGCTTCTGAAGAGGCAGATGTGACCTTTATATGAGGCCTTGGAGGAACAGGAGGGCGTGCAGGTGGTGGAGGAGGGGGCACTGTTGGTCTCTGTGGCTGTTCAGAAGGTTCTGCATTTTTGAGAGTTGGTGGTTTTGGTGATTCTTTGGGCTGGGTTTTAAGTGGGGACTGAAGGTTCAGCCTGCGGTTCAGAATTGGCGAAATAGAACCAAGGGGTTTGGCCAAGTTGGCCACAGTTTTTTTGGGACTTTGGTTTACAGAGAGCAGGAAATCCTCCTTAGTGTCAATGGTGACTGGTGCTGCAGCTGTTTTGGACTCGACATTCAGCTCCTCAAACTCAGAGTCATTGTCTTTATTTTCAGATATGTCCATTGTGGTTATTGGGGCTGGGTCTTCCTCATAACCCCCAGGCTGTGGAAGATAGCTGGGCTCCTCCATTGGGCCTAGAGTTTCTTGGAGCATCCCCAGACCTCCAGTAGGCACATGGTGCCGAACAGGCCTCTCATACAAGACTATCACTCTCTCTCCAGCTTGTTTTAGCAGCTTCGGCACTTGGACAGAGGATGTCACTTTGACTCCTGTTTAAACAGACATGAAGAACATTCAAAGATTTGCAAATCTACAATGAAACAGTGCCAAGTTGGGCACATAAATTCCCACCATGTAATTTAATGACAAAGAGTACATTCATGTAATGTCTAACCTCCAATAGCAATGAGGCGATCTCCTCTCTGTAAATCCGCCAGGGCAGCTGGGGAGTTTGGGGTGACAGTTTCTATGCTAACATGCACTGTGTCACCATCACTAGCTGGAACATGCCTGAATGTCATTCCCACACTCCCGGACGGTCCTTTGATCACCTCAGTCTAAAAGGAGAAGAAAGAGAAACATTATTTATTAGATCACAAAGTGAGACTTGTCAGGAAAGAAAACTTTAGAAAAGATGTTGCTACTTATTCGAGAGGAACGGAAGTGGTTAAGTCAAAAGACAGTTTTTTGACAGCAAAAGCAGTTTATAATTAGGGCGGACAACCTACATTATGATGTGAATAAGACAGCCATCACTTTCTATACAAAGCCCTCTCTTTCCAACACATCCAACAATTTTCACGGTGATAAAACAATGCTCTCTGAAACCAAGGCAAGGGAGGTCTGCAATTACTGCTAATTTCACTCCAAATGTGCCACGAAGTAGCAGCTGCTGTTTCGACGCCGGCTGCATCACAAAGCCGGCATTACAACATCCACCTGCAGCTCCACCTGCTCATTTGGGACACCAATATATTACCAAGAACACAAGGAGAATGTTAGTCTGCCAATGTGAGGAAAAATTCCACAAGCTCCACCAAGAAACAAAAAAATGATGGCCTGAACTGTACAATATCTGCACAAATGCCAGTAAGATTGTTTATGCTTGATCTTTCCATGATATGTCCTTTGTGTATGTCTCCCTTGTTCTCTCTCTCAGTCATTTGTGCTGGGGGTGGGCAAGTAAAGACAGGATGCAGATCCACACTGCTGAGATGGATGACTGTAATTTTGCTGCTGTCATTTGTTATAACCCTTGAGAAGGGCACTGATTGAGTTAAACATGGGATGAAAAAACAGACAATCTACTCAATATGGCAAGCAGAAGACTGACTTGCCCAGTTTTGACCAATGACTGACTGTCTATAGAAACATTTACTAACTCTTGGGAAGTTCTTTGAGGGCAACTAAAAAATTCATCCCAATAAATTCTAATACTATCCATCCATCCATCCATCCATCCATCCATCCATCCATCCATCCACCTTAAAATAACTCAACTATAAGAGCAATACTTTTAGAGTAATGAACTACATTACATGGCTCATGATTTATTTATTCGTAATGTTATTAATAATAAAACAATCTATTTAACACTGACATCTTAATGCTGTGTTCATTGTTTAAAAAATATTGCATGCCACTGCAAAAAATAAAAAAGGTCAGTAATTCACACACTCTTTAATACCATTTTTATAAAAATGTATGAAGATCCTGGTTAAAAAAACAAGTAATGTACTTAACTACATTGCTATTGAAAGAGTGGACTTGCGGTAGCCATTTTAGGGTTCCATTCAAAGAGAGAACACTTGTGCCAATACTATTTGCATACATGTCAGCTTAGCTGAAAGGCTGGAGATAAGTTTGTTTATAACAGACAAAAACACACAGGAACATAAATCTAAATGACTGCTGTTAAACGCTCCACAGAGATGATTAATTCTGAACATTTCCTCCCTCAGGACACAACCTGATCCCTCCTTTTACACATGTCAGAGAGGGTCTGTGAGAGAAAAAAACAAAAGCTTCAGGCTTCTTTGAGGCCACTGATGTGTTTTTTCCAGGAATTCTTCCGATAATTCATTGCCATTGAGAATGAAATTGAAAGCAAAGCCAATGTACGGAATACCCTTATTCACCACCTGGGTGAATCTAGGATCAACTGAATGATCTAGATTTAATAAATTCAACTGATGAAACAAACAGACCATATGTGAAAAACAAGACTCCATTGTTTGCATAGGTTAATTTCACAAGGGCTGTGATCTAGAGTAGACTTTCATCCAATATCAACCTTAACAACCCCTAAAAATTACTTGCAAACATCCAGATCAAAGCCTTCCAATACAGGTACGTATTGTATTTCAGCATCACAAACTTACATCTAAATATATGCACTGACTCTGAAATGAAATAAGGAACATTTAATGAAGTTATATGCATTAAAAGACAGTCACAGAAAGCATTACCAGCAGACTGAAAGTGTTAGTAAATTTCACCACAAAATAAAAGTTCTGTCTTCATTTACTAATGTCAATCCAAACAAATTCAACTTGTTTATTTTTGGAACACAAACAAAGATATTATTAACCAAATCCGAGAGGTTTCTGTCCCTCTATGTAATGTTTGTGGACCCAAAAAGTAATAATAAAAATAGAAAATAATTGACAGAAATCTCAGAGATAAAATAAAAAATATCCTGATTTGTGTTTAAAATATTTAAAAATAAAGATGCAATGTTCTTGAAACAAGATGAGGTTTAATAAATGATGATAAATTTTCATTCTGGGGTAACCCTTTAATTGCAACAAAACGTGAACCAAGACCTTTAAAATTACAGGAGAAAATCTAAAGAAAACGCAATAAAACCAAAATACAAATGTTATATATAGCAGAGGGCGAAAGAAACACCTGTGCTTAATATGTACCTTTGTTTTCCCCACTTTTAGATGACAAAATGACACGCTTTAAAAGAGAGAAGAAATGAAAGAGGGAAAGAAAGATTTGTCTGACACAGGAACCAAACGGCGACATTGAGCGGCAATTACAGGCGATTTCTAGCTGAGCGCTGGCTAAGGGGTAATTACACAAGCATGGAAAGGCACAGCAGGAGAAACATACACGCACTCATTGCTTGTGTGTGTTGGTGTGAGAGAGAGAGAGAGTGTTGAGTGCAGGTAAACGGACTGCTGTCGCTCCGAATGCTACGTGAGGACGCTGCTCATGTGTCAATTTGCTGCCCGGCTCACCTCATCATTGCACGGTTCACAGATACACCCTCACATCGAGTGTCTCAGAAATATAAAACAGCTTTTCAACAACAAACACACACCGGGGCCTGTGGGACATTTTCAGGTCAATTCCATTGATCACAGCATAAATGTCAGGATTAAAACACAACACTTACAACATACCATTACATGCGTTCAATAGAGCCGCAATAAAAACAAGCCTAGAGCTGATACAATAAAACAATGCCGTAATGTACTCAACCAAGCGTCATGGCAATCAGGTATAACTGATTATATCTAGAGATGCGTGCTGTTATTGAGATCAGCTAATTAATGCATATTTTAATTTTATTGTTATCGGCTCAATAAGAAAACCAGGAAACAATTGATTTTAAGGTGTCCTTTACACAAGCTCCACACTCTAAGGATAGGATAGTACATGTTTTGTTTTGTAAAACAATAAAAACCAGTGGTTTAATACAAAAAAATATAAAAAATACCGGAAAACAAAAATGTTGTTGTTAAATGTATTTCTTACGAGCATGAACAGTAAATTTAAAAACAAACAAAAATTTAAACAATTACAGCTACTTAATTTATTTGAGGTTCTAAACTTGAAGACATGTTATTACACATATACCACTGGATTTGTTTTCAATTTTAATTAAAAAAAAAAAAACAATTTGAAACAACTTTTTTTTTTTGAGTATTCAACTTAAAAACTTACTATGTAAAACTGCCTCATATTGAAGAGGAAAAGATTTGGCTAACAAAGTTTGTTGCCTGAACCTCATTTTGTTGGATGTTGTCGTAACTTGAATATATTAAAGCAAACAGCGTAATTTTTTATTTTTTTGTCAAAACATTATTTTTTAGAGTGCATGTATTTACTATAGTAATTACAATGAAATATGCATAATTGCACATAAATAAAACTGTAAAAACTGTACACTGTAAAAAAAAAAAAAAAAAAAAAAGTTGACTCAACTTAAAATAAGGCAACTTGCTACACAGCTTTGAGTCAACACAACCTTTGACCCAAGTAAATTTAACTAAAACAATATCAGGAGAAAGTTGCCTTACAATTTTAGGTTGTCAACTTTTTTTTAACAGTGTAGTAATACATGAAATTAATTAATATGACTAAATAAATGAAAATGAGATTAAATGTTACCAAATATTAATGTGAATAAGAAAAAGATAATAAGATATATATTTATCAGCCTACAAATCAGTTATCAGCTTACAAAGTTATCAGCTATCGCAAGGGGCAAAATATTCATATCAGTGCATCCCTTTTATCCCCTATGAAATATAAAAGGGATAAGTGTGAATAATATACTGTATATTGCTTCTTTTTACTTAAATTGCAATGATATAAAACTTTAAAATGTTGAAAAGTGGAATTTACAAATCTTCTAAAGCAATATGCATGTAGTGGTTTTGTAGTAGCCCAGTCTATACAGTCATATTAGACTATGAGAAACCTATACAAAATCAGTTCAAATTCATAATAAAATGCGAGTCAATGGCTATCGGTATCTACAAAATGAAAAATATACACACAAAGAGACAAAACAAAATTAATACTAATGCTTGTGGTGATACAATCAGTTTGACAGCTAAAAAAAGCTAAATCATTGTTATATGCAAGAAACTGAATGTTATTTATTATTTCATGTTTGTTGCATATACAGTTGAAGTCAGAATTATAGCCCCCCTGAATTATTAGCCCTGTTTATTTTCCCCCCAATTTCTCTTTAACGGAGGGAAGATTTTTTTGAACACATTTCTAAACATAATATTTTTAATAACTCATTTCTAATAACTGATTTATTTTATCTTTGCCACGATGACAGTACATAATGTTTTACTGGAATTTTTTCAAGATACTAAAATTCAGCTTAAAGTGGCATTTAAAGGCTTAACTAGGTTAATCAGGTTAATTAGGCAGGTTAGGGTAATTAGGCAAGTTATTGTATAGCAATGTTTTGTTCTGTGGACAATTGAAAAAAATCTAGCTTAAAAGGGCTAATAATATTGACCTTAAAAGGTTTTTTAAAAATTAAATACTGCTTTTATTTGAACCGAAATAAGACAAATAAGATTATCTCCAGAAGACAAAATATTATCAGACATACTGTGAAAACTTAATTAAACATAGTTTGGGGGGGGAAAAAAATAGAAAATAAATTAAAAGGGGGTCTAATAATTCTGACTTAAACAGTAGTTAACTATTTATGTGATGTGGGTAAATGGTGCGTTTCAATCCGCCTACCACCGCAAGTATATTTCAAACCTGTGGGAAGCACTGAAGAGTATGTTATTTTAAACAGATGAGTTTTAAGTCTGGATTTGAACAGAAGGAGAGAGTCAATGTTGCGAATGTCAGGAGGAAGAGAATTCCAGAATTTGGAAGCAGAGCGACTGACTTTACGCATCATTCCCTTGTAGTTAATGGAAAGAGGAGTGTAGTTAAGAAAATTGTGGCTGAAGCAGTTACTGAACTGACATCAGAGAAAGATATCCACTCCAAATGCAGAAACAAACTTTAAAGATTAAAAAAAAAAAACTTGTTTTCCAGTCGACTAACAGATTTAAAGTTCACCTAAAAAAATAGTAAAGTGCACTAGCAAAATAAACATTGTACATACTAATTCCACACAGACTTTAAGTGATGCCATCTTAAAAGTTAACAATGCTATTGAGGACACAATAGAAATCTCAGAAAACAACATATACATTTTCTATTTTATTTCCTTAATAGTTTTTTTCTGATGACTCTCAAATAGAACATAGACAGTACATATAAAAACATAGTAAACAGTAAATAGTAGCAGTATAAATAAATAAATAACAATAATAATGATAATAACTCAGAATAAACTGTACATTTAACATTCAACATTCTCTCTTTCTTACACACACACATGCACAAAAAGCATGAGCCTATTTTATTTTTTTGTTTATTTTGTTAAAAATACCCATGTTTTAACTAAATGAAATGTAAAACTAAATTGACATAATAACTTTGTAAGTATAGTAGATAAATAAATAGTTTAATGAACACTGATTATTTTCTTAGCTGAACACGAGTGTCTTCCATTTCAATTGGAAAACACACAATCCTTAACAAAGCCCATAAAACAGCATCTAACTTTTGATTGGATTTATTTTTCAACTTTCCTCCCGATGACTTTCTCTCAAAAGGCATGTGTAATGTGATGCATGGCCACCCTAATACTGCCTCAAAATGCACACAGCCATCAAATCGTAGCGCACGCTCAAAGAGACAGACGGACAGATGAACAGCAGCTCCGTGAAGGAAAACATGTCACACAACATCAGCCCGGGCAGTTCTGGCACAGCGTGTACAAGTGTATGGCAGTTTGTTGTCATCAGGGGTCAGTGAGTGTGTATGTTTTGTAGGTGGCGGATGCGTTTGGTGCAGCGGTGTGATTGTTGACAGACGCCCATTGAAGCCATTGTACAGAACAGACAGTTGCCTTGTGTGTACACCTGTTGCTGGAGGAGCCAAACCTCCCACTCTCCATCTCTCTCTCACTCTCTCTATACCTCCATTTTTCCAGCTATCCATTTCATTTATCCTCCCACTCCCCTCATCCCCCAGCTTTCTCTCCGACCTGCTTATATAAATCAACCCTTTTCAGAACAGACCTAATCATCCTTTGCTTAAGCAACACAGGTGATAATGATGATGTCCGACAGACAACACACACACACACACACACACACACACACACACACACACACACACGCACACGCGCACACACGCGCGCACACACACACACACACACACACACACACACACACACACACACACACACACACACACACACACACACACACACACACACACACACACACACACACACACACACACACACACACACACACACCTGTTAATATATAGTTTTTTTTTCTAACAAAAAAATTATTATTTTACAAATAGAATCACTTGAAGTGATTATTATGATAGCAACTTTTTTGCATGCAAACAAGATTCTAGTTATTTATGTCATACATTTATCTTTTACAGAAATCCTCTATGAAAATATGCAGAATAAATGAAACAAATCAGCATCCAAGTTAGCACATAGTTAGCACAAGTTAGCATATAAAGCAAAAGCAAAGCATGTAAAACAGAGAGTATACATGGTTTGCTTTATGCTGGCACATCCATAAACAACAAAAAAAAGAAAATTATTTATTTTGTATTTTAATTCACTTAAAACATATTTTGTATTTCAGTTCACTTCATCTTTATTTTTATAGTGCTTTTACAATGTAGTTTGGGTCAAAGTAGCTTAACATAGAAGTTCTAGTAAACTGAAACTGTGTCAGTCCAGTCTTCAGAGTTGAAGTTTAGTTTAGTTCAGTTCGGTGTGGTTTAATATTCACTACTAAAAATCCAAACAACGAAGAGCAAATCTATCGATGCACAGCTCCACAACTACCAAATCAAGCAAACCAGTGGCAAAGTTCAACAATTGACGAAAGTAAAGGAAAAAAAAACCTTGAGAAAAGGCACAGTTGGGCATGACCATTTCTCCTCTGGCCAAATGTCCTGTGTGTTGCTGCAATTTAGGCTCCAAATGTATTTGTGGTTGTTCACAAACTGATTGGTTTTGTCCGAACACAATAAAATTAAGATACACAAGTAAAAAAAAAAAAAAAAAAAAAAAAAAAATCACAAAAAGTTTGAGGGTTCCAATATATTTTTGAAAGAATTCTTGGTTGCGCTATTTTTTTTAGGTGTCTGTTTTAGTGTACCTATTTATTTAATAAATGATTAATATTAACTAATTATAACTTATGGAACTTAGAACTTAACGTAGCGAAATACATTTTAAATGAGTGTAATTTGACTACAGTTACTAAAGTGTAATTGTATTACTTGCGTTACAAATATAGATTTTAGAGAAAAAAATATATAAATTTTTTTTTTTTAATCATGACATATTTCTGCTGCAATGTCAGTTAATGAGCATGCGCTTTTAAATTGCTTGAGAACACAAGCTGAAACAACGAGCAGCAGCTTCTTCAAGTGGAAATACAGACATTGTTTTGACTATTGCTGTGAAATGCAGTCGTTGCCCAGTCTCTAAAAAAAACTTTCGACTGCTTTTAACTCGACCAGTAACTTGTTCAAGCACTTGAACAGAAAGCATTCTACAACAATACTCATTGCCAAGGAGGACATGGCGCCCCCAAAAACACAGCGGACCAACTCAACCTAAACAGGCTAAATTGGATTTTTGTGCCGGAATGGGAGTGAAGATAACTTTGTGAAAAAATGTGTAAAGAAGTGAAGTGTAGCTGCTTATGGGGCTGTTCACATATCACAACATATTGCGTCTTTTGTATTATGCTTACATATTGCAGATTTCATGTATTCGACATTTGAGCATTTACAGTTTGTCTCCACATCTTCAGACATAGTATGTCTTTTTTTCCTACTATGGATGTCAATGGTTGCAGGTTTCAAGTTTTCTTAAAATGTCATCTTTTGTTTTCAAAAAAAAAAAAAAAAAAAGACAAATAGGTTTGTAACAAGTGAAGATTAAATAAATAAGGAGATAACTTTGTTATGGGTGAACTATCTCTTCAAAAGATTTGAACGTATCAATCTGTTTTGTCAAAGCCATTGTAATGTTTTTCAGTGAATATTAAATTACTGAGAGCTGCAGTTTCTATTGTATTGTTTATGTTTTATATGATTTTCAAGTAACTTCAAAGCAAAGTAATTAGTAACACTCTTCAGTGTTTGGACTCTCAGCATTGAATATTAAACCACACTGAACTGAGCTAAACTGAACTCTAGCCGGGCTCCCAGCTAACTCTATCGAACCTCTTCATATGCTTCAGAATGCAGCAGCACGAGTGGTCTTTAATGAACCTAAAACAGCACATGTCACTCCGCTACTCATTCGTTTGCACTGGCTGCCAGTTGCTGCTCGCATCAAATTCAAAGCTCTGATGTTTGCTTACAAAGCGATATCTGGCTGCCCCCCTTCTTATCTGCTCTCACTTCTGCAGATTTATGTGCCCTCCAGAAACTTGCATTCTGTGAATGAATGTCGCCTCGTGGTTCCATCCCAAAAAGGGAAGAAAACACTTTCCCGAATGCTCGCTCTCAATCTGCCCAGTTGGTGGAATGAACTCCCTAACTGCATCAGAACGGCAGAGTCACTCACTGTCTTAAAAAAGCGACTAAAAACTCAACTCTTTAGTCTCCACTTTCCTTACTAATATGCAATTCCCTCTCTGACTCCTCCACTAACAAAAAAATAAATAAACAATACAAAAAATTACTAATGCTTTGCTTTTTACACTGTCCTTACAAACCTGAAACAGCACTTATTCATTGTTGCTCTTATAGTTGTGTAAATTGCTTCCTTGTCCTCATTTGTAGGTCGCTTTGGATAAAAGCGTCTGCTAAATGACTTAATGTAAATGTAAAACTGAACTTAAACTCTAAAAACTGGACTGACACCGTTTCAATTGACTATAATCTTCTATGTGAAGCTGCTTTAACACAATCTACATTGTAAAAGCGCTATAGAAATAAAGGTGAATGGAATTCATTTTTCAGTAGTAGTCAGTCATTTGTAATTATTACTTTAAGTAACTTATTACTTTAAGTAACTTTCCCAACACTGGTAATCATGCACAATTACTTATAATATTAAATACATAGATCTTGTGCTTTAAAATGAAGTGTAACCGTACTCTCCAATGCTGCATTTATTTGATTATAAATACAGTAAAGAAACAACAATGTTGTTATTTTTATTCTGTTTCAAGTACTGTTTATTACAGCTGCTCAATTCTGGATATAACTGAGATCACACTTTTTGTTTAAAACAGATCACAGCATATCAGATTTTTAATAGACAACTTAAAAGAATTAATTGACAAGAGGCTAAGACAAATTTGTATTTGCTGAAATATTAATTATAATATATTTTTGTTTTTCTTGAAATGAATGACTGATCAATGAAATGAGCTAAGTCTTTAAAATTTGAATCACTCTTTAAAGACTTAACTCATTTCACTGATGAATGTATAAGCATTTTATACAGCTCACTTAAATGATTCAGTGTCATACATTATTAAAGGTTGTTTATTATTTATTATTTGAGATCACTATTTTAAGCTCCACAGTGTTTATGTTTACATCAAGCTACAATTGTGATTATACGAGTATTTGAGACAGAAATAACAAAACTGTGTGGTAGAAAACACTGGAATAAGCAATTCGATTGTGTGTGTGGGTATTTGAATTGAGATATTTTAACAAATTATTGACGCACCTACTTTTATACATTAATAACTATTATATATATGATGGAAAAGTTACATTTTTAGCAGCATTGACCCAGTCTTCAGCGTCACATGACCCTTCAAAAATGCCTTAAAGTCAGAATTCATTATATTTTTTGTGTAATCTATAACGCATTTCCCCCCTTCATTCACTGATAAATATGAACAGCACTTATTCAAATAGAAATCTTTTATAACGTGATCAGTTTAAACTTTACTGCCACTTGTGATCAATTTAAATCCCCACTGCTACATAAAATTAAGACATTTGACAAAGCGAGACCTTGGTTGAATTTGAACGTGATTAAGCTTCCAGATCGAATACACAGCAGTCCTGCGGGACGACAGAGAACGACGTGCCAAGGCAAACACTCGTGCCACGAGTGATCAAGTGATAAATCAACAGAATCAACAATGAAGCGGCAGGTTTATTCTATGCTTCTGACGACTGAATGAAGAGTTTGGTAAAAAGATCCATCGTCAAACAACCCACTGGAAATGTAATGTGCTTTGACATAAACGGTACGTTTACATGAAGTATCTTAGAGAAAAGAAGAGCAGCACAGATCTTTTGTGTGTGTCTTTTGAGAGTCTGTTTCTTGATCAAATGAAGGTTTGGGATTTAATCTGTTATTTTATCTGCAACCTGACGTACAGAGGTGAGCTAATGATATTAAGATCGACAAACAGATACAGACTCGCCCACACCAGCTGGCAAAAAGAGCAAACACCAACCAAAGAGCAGAACAACAACAGCAGACAAATATATTTTTCTGTGAATCTTTAAAACAAACTTTACTCACAACAGAGATACTTTAATATAGCAAATGTAAATTAACCATGCTTTCTTTTATTTATTACCATTTTATAAACACACTTTTATCACTAATGGATAAACTACAGAATATGGTAAATGTAGCAAAACCATAGTTAATTATGAATGCCATGGTTTAACTATATTAAAGTTTTTCTTCTGTTAGTTTCATTAAATAGGTCCTTTTTTTAAAGAATTCAGATTATTTGAATGCTACCTCCACAAAATGAGTAATACAAGTGAATATAAACTGAGATTTGTTTGCATTATCTGAAAGCTGAATAAATAACTCCTTCATTGATGTATGGTTTGTTAAGATAGGACAATACATGGCAGAGATAAACTATTGGAAAATCTGCAATGTGAGGGTTACAAAAAATCTAAATAGAGAAAATCTTTGTTAAGATGTTAAAATTTCATTTGCAATGTACATTACTAACCCAAAATGTAGTCTTTATAGTTTTACGAAAGGAAATGTTAAAGATTTCTTGATAGATCTTTGCATGATATTCAATATCATGATCATTCAATATAATTCAAATAATGATTGGCGTGGTATTGAATTAAGAGAGGGAAATGTTGACAATATACAGTAAGTAATCTTAGATGTTGATAAAGACTTGTTCGTGTTTTATCTTCATTTTAGTTTGAAGATGTAGAATATTTTAATGCAATGCATTCAGTTTTGAGATTACCACCTTGCAGAGGCAGCCATGTTTTGGGTGTTGGCAGATAAATTAGCGAAAAGAAAAAAAAAAACGTTTGTTGCTTTGCTCAGTGAGCAATAACTGTCCCAAAATGAGTTCTGAGATCAGTCTCAATCAACTGTATATGTAACTCACATAAACTTAAAAAGGCTCTTTTAGTTAATTTGGGAAAAATTTATAAGTTAATAAGAGACTTCGAAATGTACGACATATAATAAACATACATGAAATTATCAGACCTTTGAGATCAAGTTAAATGAAAATACAAATTTAAACTTTCATTTGATAAAATCATGTTGGACCAACTCAATTGCATTTAATTGTGTAAATAGATTTTTTTTTCTAATCAAATTTATTGGATGGAAATCCTGCTCTCAGTTAAAGTGAGTTACAATTTTATTCAAACAATGTATTTTATGCTATTCCCACAAATTAAATATACCCATGCAACATAAGACTGGTTTTCCACTCAAGGATAACATATGGTTTACTTACTGAAAAAGTGAAAACAGATCATTTAAACTGCTGCTTTGTTTTTTTACTTTTTACAGTTGAAGTCAGAATTGTTAAATCCCCTGAATTATTAGCCCCGTTTATTTTTCCCCCACAATTTCTGTTTAATGGAAAGATTTTTTTCAACACATTTCTAAACATAATAGTTTTAATAACTCATTTCTAGTAACTGATTTATTTTTTCTTTGCCATGATTACAGTAAATAATATTTGATTGGATATTTTTCAGGACACTTCTATACAGCTTAAAGTGACATTTAAAGGCTTAACTGGGGTAATTAGGTTAACTAGGCAGGTTAGGGTAATTAGGCAAGTTGTTGCATAATGGTGGTTTGTTCTGTAGACTGTCGAAAAATATAGCTTAAAGAAGCTAATAATATTGAAAAAAAAAATTTAAAATGTTTTTATTCTAGCTGAAATAAACAAATAAGAATTTCTCCAGTAGAAAAAATATTATCAGACATACTGTGAAAATTTCCTTGCTCTGTTAAACGTCATTTGGGAAATATCTACAAAGAAAACAAAACTCAAAAAGGGTTTAAAAATTCTGATTTCAACTGTGTATTTCACGTTTTTAATACAACTGTTTTGTAAAATCAATATGAAATTTGCAATTGCACTTTTTGCTCATATTTGGGAAACGGTCACTTGTGCTTGTGTGAGATATTACTTAACAGTATGATATTTTATAAATACAAAAAAAAAACATTTGGTCAAATAGTATAAATATAAGGTCATTCTAATATGCTTCATTAGGCTAATAAAGCTTTGAGACTTTAAACTAAAGAATTTTTTTTGTTGCTTGTGTGTTTTTTCTTTTTTGTGAAATGCTCAATATCAGCTCTGACAATTTCACAACACCAATAAGGATTGGTCACCTCTAGGCAAAACCTAAGAAAAAAAGGAAATAAAGATATATGCATTTTTTTATTCTGCAGTATATTGAGGGGTTTGTCTCACACAAAATGTCTGAGTTCAGTGTCCGCACGCAGTAGTCAGAGCCGTCAGAGCAATGGTCAGTAATCCAATCATCTGGCACATGTCAGAGAGATTAGTGTTAGGGTATAGGGTAGCAGTCACCGCAGGGCATAAACACACACACACAAACAAACACACACACACAAACAAACACACACACACAAACAAACACACACACACACACACACACACACACACACACACACACACACACACACACACACACACACACACACACACACACACACACACACACACACACACACACACACACACACACACACACACACACACACACACACACACACACACACACACACACACACACACACACACACACGAGGCTAAGAGAATTCTAGCGATTAACAGTGTATTTCAATAAGAAAAGAGTAACAGATACGTGAAAAAGAAAAATGGAAAAAAAACAGCTCTTAGTTAGACTGACCAGAACAAGTGCATGGATTGAAGATTTCATAAGAGAATGATTTTTTTCAGGTTGCAAATCTTACATGGTGTAATACACCAAAACCCTTTTTCGTAGTAATTCTGTTCAGTAGGTTATGTATGAAATATGCATATAATAATGTATAAAATATTCAGATAATATTGTCTGTATCTGATTTAGTACATAAAGGTTTATAAACAAATAAAGCATGAATTGAAGTAAAGTGTCTGCTTTAATGGTTAAAATAACCTAAAATAATTAAAAATATATGTTAAAGTATATGAGTAAAATAGTGCTTTAGCATAACCCAAAATATTTGTGTTAAACTTTCACAGCACACAACATTTTAAATGATTAAAAACTACTTGCTGACATATGGGTAGGGATTTGAAGGCTATTAAATTAATGCTTACGACTAGATTAAAGCTGAAGCAGCTTCAAAAAATAAGCTTTTATTTCTTAAAATTTGCAATTTTTTTAAAAAGAAGTTTAGATCTTTTTAGTGAAAAGCAAAATAATGACCAGATGCAGATGACGTGGCTTTTAATAAATCAATGTAAATGAAAAAACACACAAACTGAAATCAATGCTAAAATGTGGTAAGCAGGAACACTGATTTGTCTCTAGTAAAGAAAACCGACATAACCCTAACCATTTTACATCTGTAAAGTTTATTAAAGTTCTTCCACTCGGCTATTACACCAAAATGACAAGGAATCATCCATTCCCAGACAAAACAAAACCATTTATCCAAAATAATCCAATTACAAACGAAGTTAAAATTAAACAGTGAAAATGTTATATTAAGAATTCATATTGCTCGAGGTAAATGTAATTTCAAATCAATCATATGACAGACAAAGCGGACAAGAAGAGCAGTTGTGGATTAATGTGACATATTAAGTTGTCTGGTTTCAGCCACATGCAGCATAATAACCGATGGCGTGATGGAATATCGTCAACACTGCCCTTTTCCAACACTCCGCTAATTCAATCACTCGCTCTTCTCCATTGTACACGTCCTCCAATCCATGAAAATTAACAAAACAGGCCGTCGCACCATAGTTACATGATATCAGGTTATACACCACTAAATCATCTTCAGAACTATACATTAGAAAATAATTTTCACTACACATAGGGCTGGGTGGTTTGCCCTAAAATCAAAATCTCAATTAATTGAAAATTTTGATTATTGATTACAATTAATGAACAATTATATTATTTATTTATTTATTGCCCTTAAAGTTCACTGACAGGTTTCGTTCAGGTTTTTGAACGAACGGTGCACAACTTGATTTTAAAATAATTGAAGGAAACAGAAACTATTTACTATATGTGATTATTTATCAAACATCAACGTTGAACAACAGAAATTAAAACACAAATTGTCTAAAACCAGTAGTCATTTTTTTCCTATAAATAGCGAAAATAAATTTCTTGCACTTTTGTAAAAAAAATTAACAATTTTTTAAAATGTTTTTTTATAATAAAAATAGAAAATTAGCAGCATCTCTACTGAATAAAATCTTGTTTATCCGACAAATAATATTTTAAACCTTGCATCTTCTATAAAAAATACATTTCATGTAAATATTTTAATGTAATGGAAAATTTGCCGTCTCAATGCATCTTTGACTCTGGCGCAGCTTCCAATCAACATCAATGTGCAAAAGTATGTAAAGGGTGTCACACACGCTGCGACACGCCATGCACATGACCGCTGGAAATATCGCACACCAAATGCGCACATTCGCATGCTATTTAAAATGAAACTTATCAGATAGCGCTCTGTGGCACGGCAGAAATATGAACAGTGTCCGCCAGTGTGTGTATACTGATAGAAACCTAAGTTTATAATTCTAAATTGCATGACAATGCTGTGCGCCGCCGAGCGGCACTTCTGGTGTGTGACCCCCTTAAGGCTCAAGAATGGGTCCATCATCCTACCTGACTAGAGATCAGATGTGACTTCAAAGTGGCCACAGAAGTTAGAAACAGAACATCTGTATCGGTTCCGAATGTCGATTACAATTACTTTACGATTAATCACCCAGTACTAACTAAACATCATTTTTATATACACTGTAAAAATGCTGGGTTCCACACAATTTCTTTATGTTGTCACAAGACAAATAGATTACATTAACTTAATCCTTTTTACAAATTTAAGTGGAATGAACATAAAAACAATGGAGTTGTCCCAAAAAAACTTAATTATGTTGTTTCATCTAATTTTAAATTAGTCTGAACAAGCAGCAAAAGTCATATTTTTAAATGCAGGTTTCCACAAAATTCATCAATGTTGTCGATTAAGTTAGCTTAACTCATTTTAAATGAGTAGTTTGACAAGCAGCAAAATCATTTATTTTGAGTCTACACTATAAATAACTGTTAATTACAGTTCTGTATTTTGTGTTTACCATTTATATTTATGATTGTAAATTGCATTATCTGCTCTGTTGACTTTTGATGTTGAAAATTTAACTCTACAGTTTAACAAAGTTACTTTTATTGACATTTTAATAGTTTGAGACAAGATATTGTTTAAGAAATAATATATAGAGAACCAAGTTTGTAAAATAACAGAAAATGTACAGTTTGTTATCAGGTTTTGCAGCATAATATACAACACCAACCCAGAAAATATATCCCTTTAAACTATTAAAAATGTTCATAAAAGTTACTTTTTCAAACTTTAAGGTTAAAAATTATTGGAAGAAAGATGAAAGTCCTATAATGCAATTCAAAAAGCATAAATAAGTGAAAAAATGAATCACAAAACACAAACAAAAAAATTGTCATTTTACGGATATTTAAAAAATATATATGATCAATTAGTCATGACAACATCTGTTGTAGTTCATTTTAACTTATTAAACTAATTAATCATGATCTAACTTAATTGTATAAGTTACACAAGCTGTTTTGAGTCAGTTTAAGGTAAAACAAGTTCAATGGACTCATAAGGTTATTTGATTCAGCTTAAAAAATTAAGGCATTATTTTTTACAGTGAGTGTATATAAATCCCAGCAAAACAAAATATCAACATAAAATATGAAGCAACCCAACAGTTGGGTTATCAATTAACCCAATTAACCCTTTGACATTTAACCCAAATACTTGGTTTGTTTATGTTACTAATTTTTTAATTAAAACAAACCAGCATTTTTTAGAGTGCAAGTACTAAACCTTGTTCATTTAAAAAAATAATAATAATAATTTTGCTTATAAAAAATTTAAATAAATTAAAAACCCTCAATCATGGGTTCATCAAGTTGCACTAATTGCTTCTCATTTTCTGTCCGTGGATGAACCTATTTCAGGAAACACTCTGATCTGCACGCGTTTTGTTCAAAGCTTGGATGAATGTGCTCGCATCTCATCATGAACTGAATTTTCATGTTGCCGCTATGTTTTTTTTTTGTGTGATAGCAGGAGGCTTTTCAGAGAATGGTGAAAAAAGGGAGGGTTGTTATAGAGACGGGAGACATTCAAAAAACACAAGACCCTTCTCATCCCTCTCATTTGCAATTGTTCACAGAGGCCAGAGTGTTCTTTAGCGTCCATCTGAGTCGGCTACGTTTTTAGCACCTTCATTGTTATTCCTCTGCTCAGGATCGGTCTCTTCATCCACATGGATCAGCCTCCAGTTTAACTCCCAAACTAACAGGACGACCGAACGAAGGGTAGAAGGGAAAATGAAGAGTCTCTGCTATCAGCACTCAAAGGCCAGCCAACATGCGGGGGGTTGAAGGGGGAACCAAGAGCACGTCCTTATCACTATGGCATTTTGTTTGTCATTTCCATTCTCTCAGCTTAAACCGAGCCTGTTACTTTAAAGTGGAGTTTCAAATGTCCCTTTCCTATGCAATCAGCAGCTGAAGATTCATAGCTTTATAACATCTTCCACCCCAACTCTACATTCAACAGGTGACATTTTGCTTCAAAGAGTTGTGGGGTCTGAGTAAAGGGTAGACCACGTGAAATTAATGGACATCCAGTATCCAGTGATAGTGGTGGAGCAGCTGATGAGAAAACTCCCAATATATGTCAAATGGTGTTAAACAATGGCAATCATGGTTCCACTAAAGGCCCATCAGCAAAACCATCAGAAAGACAGCACTGTAGCTTCTTCCTTTAGTTTAGTTTGACATAAATTGCTACTTGTTCATTCAAATGTGACTGAGGACAATAACCGCTCCAGTATCAAAGAAAGATCACATTTCTGAAATATGAAAGAAAAGCAAGCAAGAAAGCAAGACAGAAAGAAAGCAAGAAACATGAAAAAACAACCATGAAAGAAAGAAAAAAAGAAAGGAGGACATTTTATTTATTTTTATTTATTTAAAAAAAAGATGTTAAACAAGACAGAGAAAATAAAATGAATGAATTAGGCCAATAAAGAAGTTATGAAGGAAAAAAATGACAAAGAAAGAAAAAGAAAGCAGGAAATTATTCATATAAAATTATCAAGAAAGAAAGAAAGAAAGAAAGAAAGAAAGAAAGAAAGAAAGAAAGAAAGAAAGAAAGAAAGAAAGAAAGAAAGAGAAAGAAAGAAAGAAATACTATTGGGAAGGTAAAGAGGAAAAGTTTATTAAAACATACGTGAGATAAGATTAGGCCAACATAAAAGGCATGAAGAAAACTATGACAGTAGGAAATGAAGGAAGAAAAAAATGGGTAATGGGAAAGAAAATGAAAAAAAATTAAAGTGGAATGGCAAAAAGGGAAAGAAAAGGAAAAGAAAAAAGAAATAGGAAATAGGAAAGGAAAATGAGACAAGAATAAAAAAATAGGGGAAATTGCAAACGGTAAAAGGGAAACTGGAAGGGGGGAAGAATTAGGAAAAGGAAGAGGAAGGAAAAGGGAAATGGGAAAAGAAAATGCAAAAGGAAAGGGAAATGGGAAAGGGGAAAAATGTGAAAGTAAAGTAAAGGGAAATGAGAAAGGAAAGGAAAAGAAAGGGAAATGGGAAACGGGAAAGTAAAATGGTAAAGGGAAATGGGAAAGTAAAGGAAAATGAGAAAGGAAAACAAAGGGAAATGGGAAAGGAAAATGAGAAAAAGGTAAAGGAGAGGGAATGGAAAAGGAAAATGGTAAAATAATGTAAAGGGAAATGGGAAAGAAAAGACAAATGAAAGGGGAATGGAAAATGGGAAAGGAAAAGGAAAATGGGTAAGGAAAATAACGTAAAGTAAAGGAAAATGGGAAATAAAAGTAAAATGAGAAAGGAAAGGGGAAAGAAAAAGAAAAAGAAAAGGAGAAAGGAAAGGACAGGAAAGGGGAGATAAAAAGAGGAAAGGAAAAGAAAGGAAAGGGGAGAGAAAAAAAGGAAAGAAAGGAAAGGGGAGAGAAAAGGAAAGTGGAAAGGAAAGCAAAGGAAAGGAAAGGAAAGGGGAGAGAAAAAGAAAAAGTGAAAAGAAAGAAAAGGAAAAGGGAGAGAAAGAAAAAGTGAAAGGAAAGGAAAGGAAAGGAAAGGAAAGGAAAGGAAAGGAAAGGAAAGAATTAATGAAAAAGGAAAGGAACCATAATGGTTGGTAACTATTATGGTCAGGAAGGAAATGTTTAAAAATAATTGAAAGGGGGAAAAAAAAATCAAGATCATGTTAAAAGCAAAAAAGAAAAGAGAGAAAACAAAGCAAAGACTGTAGTGAGTAAAGCTATATTACATTAGAGCCTCATGATCATCCTCTCTGATCCAGATCTGTCTGCATCTCTCTCTCTCTCTCTTTCTATCTCTCTCTCTCACTCTCTCACTCTCTCTCTCTCTCTCTCTCCATTGCCTTTATTTCCAAAAGAGGTGCCCGGCCAAGCAGAGAGCAGCAATAAACTGCATAAAAATGAGATTTAGCTGCAATATACTTCAAACTGCATCAAACCGTAAAAGCACAGACAAAGAGCAGCTGGCCTGTCAGACACCCCACAACAAACAACAATTAACTCCAAATACGCCAGCAGCTGAATGAGGACACAACATACTTCACAACTAAGTTAAGGTCACTCTGCCCTGACCCTCCACTCCACTGAAGACATATCTAGTATTATTGTGAATTCTCTACACAACAAATGCAGAATAATGTCAAATATTTTACATGCACTCAAATATTGCTTTAATGGATAATGACAATTAAGAGCACTTAAAGGGATAGTTCACTGAAAAATGAACATTTACTCACTATTTATTTACCCTCAGGTAGCCTTTATAAATGTCTTTATTCTTTTGAATACAAAGGGATGTTTTCAGAAGAAAACTGTAAACCTGTAACCATTGACTTCCACTGCAAGTAAACATACTATGGAAGTCATTGGTTACAGGTTTACAGCATTCTGCAAAATATCTTCCTTTGTTCAACAACAAAAAAAAAAAAGATTAAACAAGGGGATGATGAGTAAATGAAGACAGATCCATTTGATGAAAAACAACGCTGTCATTAAAATACAAATATTTGCATGTGCACGAATCCTGTTTGTGCCTCGAGATAGAAATCTGTTAAACCTCTTCAAAACAAACGATCTTCAAAATATTGATTTATTAGAAATGATCTGGCCGGTTACAACATTCCCACTGTCTGCTGTGACTTGCGTCATCTGTAAAATACGTTCCTCAGAACCAATCAGTGTGCTGTGTTTTCTGTATTGCAGGACAAGGCTGAGATTCATTTAGTGAAGGGCCAGAATGAGTGATAGTGTGTGTATGTGCTGCTGATGGTAATACACACATCAGGCGCTCCGCCATGCACAATGACCACTGTCAATTTAGCTGGATCATCATCAGGGTGCAAAATCAATTGGAAGTACAAACCAGCAAAACAGATAATGACAGGCTCTGAATGATACATCAAACATATACAGGGAAAAAGAAATTGTAAATTAACAATGAGCTGTTTACTATTTAATAATAACACGCAATTTTTAACAAAGTGGAGTCAATCATTTTGATTGCATTATGATTGTACCACGCATAAAGACATCGTTCAGATGCTTAATATTAAAACAGCTCTAAAATTGGTGTAGAAATATAAATTTATATAATCTAGTTTCAAATTAATACTGAAAAGTTACACCATTTGGTTTTTAATTATATAATTTATTTCAAAACTGTAGCAGGAACATTAAAGAGGAAATAAAGCACTCAGTCAAGTTTACATTAGTTTGTAAGTTGATTTCCACTTTGATGGAAATATGTTTAACAAACTCAATGTAACCATTCAGTGGAAAACAACATTTTTCACTATAGATTTTAGACCTAGGGCGCCGCTATCTTATGTCTGATGTCACGCGGTTGGTTCAGTTCCCTCAGCTGAACAGATACAATGGAAGTAATGGACTGAACACAGAGACTGGAAAGGCTAATTTAACCAAATGCCTGAAGTTGTGGGTGTGAAGATGGTGCAAATACAAGCATCAGATGTGTGTCTAATACAAAAATATATTCATTCTATTTTTCTTTTTTCTCCTTTTAATTACCGATCATTTAGACATTATATAAAATTAAACCACTGTTTTAAATTCAGAAAAGTTAAGAAAATAATATTTAGTCAAATAATCCTCTCATTTTCAATCAAATGAAAAATTATTTTGAACATTTGTCAGTTTCAGTAAAAAAATAAATAAGTAAATAAACAAAAAAATGGTCTAAAAATAAGCTAAAAAACACACTCACAGACACACAATTTTTGTAATTTGTTGGAAAAGTTCTGACATCAGTCACTGTCAACAGTAAGCATTATTTAGGAATTGTTAAGTTTAAATTGCAATAAATAAAAAATTCTAGTTGTTCAAATCACTACTTGACTTCACAAGAGTTAACTGTTAACTTCAAGGCAACTTAGTAATTCAAATGAAAGATGATTTGATATCATTGGTTCAAAATTAATTTTGCCCTTTAGTTTTACTTGCCAAAAATAAGTTGAAAATGTGTGGCAAAATTAAATGAAAACACACCAATTTCTTTTGAGGGTTTAGAATAATTAAAAAAAATTTAATTTTACCTCATAAATCGAGTCAATCCAAAGAAACTTGAGAATTGCTCTCTTAATTTTTACAAAAATGAGACAAAAAGGGGGAAAACTAGTGGACAACAGATTTACATGTTAAACACATATACATAATTACACATACATGGTTTAAGAGGACTCTATTAAGGCATAAAGTATTTTATACAGTAAAAACACTTATTATATGATCTTACCTTACCACTATATCCAACCTTCAAGCCTACACACACAAAGAGACGCACACAAAATTGTAGTGCACATTCATGTATCTTCTGATGAAAAAAAAAGACTTATACTATATTTAAAAACACAAAATAAATATGCACCAACTTCCAAATGAAGCATTACTTTAGCTTTGTAACACATAAAATATATTCAAATATTAATAGCATATCGAAGGTTGGATCTTGGTGGCCAGAGGAGAAAAGACTGTGATAAGACGAAACGGAATCTCAGAGCCATTATGAGAGAGTCTGGACCTGAATAAGCCAAGATGAAAAGGACTCTGCAGTGATATCCTAACAAAGCAGGTACACAGAGGGTTATTTGTCTTTGCTTTAAATGAGATTTAAATCTACACGGACAAATGGAAACACACAAACATGGCAGCCAGGCAACAAACCAGAAAGTAAAATTGAGTGTGTGTGTGTGTGTGTGTGTGTGTGTGTGTGTTTGAATGTCCAAGCAACACTGAACATGAATGAAAAGATACACAAACACGTTCACAAATGTATATGGGCGTAAAAGCAAAACCTTAAGGAAATAAAAGCCACTGATCTGAAATGATGAGAAGCAACATGTTTTAAACAATGTCACGACTCTGTTAACAACACTGACGGAAGATTCCCATAACACACACTCGTACATGCACACACACACACAAATATACAGCACAAACACACCCCCTAGAGCTCATTGGTGTTATATAGATGCTATAAAACTCACATAGACCACATTTGGTACAGCAATGAGGACAAGCATCTGAATCACTAATGCATCTGAATTAAAAAAATAATCATAATAATACAAATATATGGTTGAGAAAAAGCCTTATGACTGCAAAGTAACATCAATATATAGGTTTGTTCACTGCGGTCTGGTTGTTAAGAGAGATGATCAGTCAAGCATCAGAGCAGATGTGCAAATATAAGCCAATTTAAACACTAAAAATTAACCTCCAGCTCTGCTCTTTTGGAAAGAGAGCTTTAGTTTTTAACAGGATTTTTACAGCCATTGGCAAATACCTGATCATTTAATGTTAATCTTTTTGAACATATTTTAAGAAAGTAGTTGGAATGTATACTTAATGTAACTTTTTATTATATAATTATTTTATTTTTAAAAAATAATCAATTTAATAATTTTATAATTATTTTGGTGGGCAGGTATTAAATATTTTATTAAAATAAAATAAATATAGTGTAATAAATCGTAATATAATGTATAATATATCCAATATACACTATTTATATGTTATTAAATTATATTAAAATTGAATTTGTTAACTATTTTTACATTTAGGACAGTTGTAAAAATAATAATATTAAAATTGACATCATCCATCTATATACAAGCACAAAATTATATACAATCTCAGACATCATCCATCTATATACAAGCACAAAATTATATACAATCTCAGACATCATCCATCTATATACAAGCACGAAATTAAATACAATCTCAGATTATTGTTGTTAAAAAATCCAAAAGTTCAAGATTTTATTAGTGTATACATAATATAATATAATATAATATAATATAATATAATATAATATAATATAATATAATATAATATAATATAATTTAATATAATATAATACAATATCTAATATAATAAAATATATAATATAATATAATATAATGTAATATAATAAAATCTAATAAAATACTATCTAATACAATATATAATTTAATAAAATATATAATATAATATAAAAAATTATAATATATTATAATATAATATAATATGAAATAATAAAATATTAAACAAAATAATATAATATAAAATTATTTAATTTAATAATATAAATAATAAAATCTAATAAAATAAAATCTAATACAATATCTAACATAATAAAATCTAATACAATATAAAATAATATAATATAATATAATATAATATAATATAATATAATATAATATAATATAATTTAATTTAATATAATATAATATATTATAATATTGTTGTTTAAAAAAGGGCAGGTATGTAATTTCTATTAACTAATAGAAATTACTTTATGATCTACAACAGATAATTTTTTACTATTTTAATAATAATGCAATTTAAGAAACATGAACCTGATAAATGTATGCACATTAAAGTTTTTCCTTTGCATAATAAACATTTCCCTCCAGGCTTGTCTATCATATCTAGATGAGCACGTACACTGAGCTGTGCTGGGAATGGGCATCGGCGGGAACGTGACTGCAGGCCGCTGCAGGTCGATGGTGAGAGCGGCTGAAACAGCAGGAGATAAGAACAAATGAAAAGAGCCCAGAAGCTCAGTATCACTTACTTATTACTGATAGCGCTGTTAGCCTCTCTGCACCACAGGCGGAGGCTAAGAAAACATGCTTTAACACTTCACTGTTAAAAAAAAAAAAAAAACGATATTCCAGCATGCACATGAAGACAAAAGGGCTGCTACCATATCATGCACACATTTTTTTCAGGCACATATCACAGTCAAACCCAGCAGTGCCTTATATATGAGCCTATGAACAGAGATCATGATATTTGATGAGAAATTGTTTGAGTAGGGCCTTCTGAAATCCATACGATTTGTTTCCTGAATTCCATTTTTGTCTATTTGAATTTTTTTCTGACTACAAACAAGAGATACTATAGTAGTTTATAGTGAATAGTACGGTGTTTAAACCACACTAAAGTACTTGAATTAATTTGTTGCGGCAATTCTATATTTGCTATGGTAATATAAAAAACTACAGTAATGTAACAACCCAATACTGTGCCAAGTTTTTTTTTTGAACAGTAGGGTATATTACATTACACCACAGTTTATCATAGTAAAAACTAAAATTTACAACAGTATTTATTAGAGTTGATAATATGCCGTAGAATTCACTAACAAAGCAATACACTTTACTATACTAAGGCACAAAAATACTATTTACTCTAAATAACTATAGTATTTTTGCATGTGAGTATGGGCTATTTTAGCATTTACAATACATTTTCACGTCCACCCAATTGAAATCATGAAATTGTTTCTATTTAATAATAATCTAGGAATAATTAAACTAATTTTACATTTCAGGAACCATATGAAATATTAAAGTGTTCTCAAATCAGATCCCTAGTTAAACACATTTATCTTGGCAAGTTTCCCTGAAGACTCTGTGAGTTTCAATGCGTAAAAAATATAAAGACAGCTTTAATCAAATAAAACACTGAGATTCATGTGTTTACATCCTCATTTAGCAAATTGTCAGAGGCTGAAAACACTATGAATGATACATGTGCATCAGATTAATGTGGTATATCCAACTGCGTCATTCATTCATAAAGACGTGAAGAGATCACTCTTTGCAGTTGGATTTTTAAAAAACAATAAGCCCATATTGTCAATTGATTAGGTGTACACACACACTGCTACTTTCATTTTTTTATTTATCCAAAATTTGACAAATTCTGTGACATTTTGTTACACAGCTTAGAGTCCTATACCGATGACATTTGTTTCTAAAGGACATTAAGGGATCACTATTTACTATCTTGTATTTGGTTGAATAGACATCAGAAACCAGAATGTCTGAGCCAAATGAACCAAAAATCCTGGCCAAATTACAGAAACACTTACTGTTTTCTGAAAAACATTGAGGTTTTGTGGTAAAATACAGTAATTGCTGTTCGAATCCACATCTCAGATACCAAGTTTACGCCAAATATGAAGTTAAATATTTAAGCAAATAGATACTAAAATAAATACAAATGTGTCAACAGAGGCAAATTTCTGCGTGATGGCACGAATGATGCAAAATGTGCATCACAAGCTTCTAGCAAAGGCAAGGAATTTGCCTCAATTGTGTAAAACGCAGAGATTAAGCTAGAGCGAGTAGTGTGATGCACATTTCTACATGCTTAGTCTGAATGCAGAGTTAGTGACTAACAGAAATCAATCCAAAGTCATTTGGTAAATCTTTTTTGGCCACCAAAACAGACGTACAGTTGCTCTTTATGGTAACTGGCGTTAGAAAAGTAGCATCTTGTGTATTAAAAATGAATGTTTACATTATCGAAGTGCTAGAAATGGAGTGTTCTCTGTTTAATTACTGACTAGCTATCGAAGACTGTCTTTTTTAGTTCTGTTGGTGTCCATTGTAATTGGTTGTCATCTCATGTGAATCTAGTGCGAGTTTGATCAGGGTTGGAGCTAAACTTTGTGTATATTTATTTGAGCAATATCACACGAGTAGCAGTGTGATATGGCTGTATATTGGCACTGGTGGGAGGCGTGCGCAGTGCCGATATACAGCCATATCGCACTGCTACGAGTGTGATATTGCATTTATACAACAGTTTAACAGCATAATTGTGTATATAAATACAAAATCAAACATGGAGAGTCTCAAAAACCCTTTTGTATGAGGAACTACTTACTTCCGCATTGGATTCAAATCATAAGCTGACAGTTAAACAGTTAAACAACATTTTTTTTTTACTTGAAGATTGATCCTAAATTTGTTATATTCATCATCACCTGAAGGCATGTGTTAAATCACTGAGAAGCTATAGAGATTTTTATTTTACAGACATTGCCATGAAAAGCCATTGCAGTCTGAATAGGGCTTAATTTAGTTTTTTGAACTGGATTCCGAGATTCCATCCGTGCTTTCGGCTTCGCGTAAATCATACGACCCACGTTGAGGATATGGAGAGAGGTGAAAGACACAAAGAAAGGAAAGAGATATAAGTGACAGAGAGAAAGAGAAGGGTGGGAGAACACGAGAGAGAGCAGGAAAGAAAAACAATGACCTTTTCCAGATGATATCGGTACTAATCCTGTGTTTGAATCCCTGCTGAGGTCTCTGAATCTGGGGGAAGCTGATAAACATGAGCCGAAATGCACAGCAGCCGGTGTAAGTCTGCCGTGCCATGCACAGTTTTGGGTTGTTACACATAAACATACCGGCACTTGTGAACATTCATTTTAGCATCTACACGCATGCACAATCACATACAAGCTGGAGAGAAGTTATGGGACACCATCTGTCAAAATTTGATTGATGGATGCCACGCCCCTTTTAAGGATGGGACATTTCAGTCTAAGTCCTGCTCTTTATATATATATATATATATATATATATATATATATATATATATATATATATATATATATATATATATATATATATATATATATTAATGTTTTATTCAGGGTTTCTGCAGGTTTTACCTAGTCAACTTTAGGACCTTTTAAGGAGTCTAGAGATTTCAGATTTTTACTTGCCCCATTAAAAAAAAAATTATTACTTGAATAATACTTAGATAATGTGTCAAAACAAACAAAAATATATTCCTTTCTGTCTGTCTTGGTCAGTGTCCTTACAACATATGGTTTATAAATATATGGAGAACTTACAAACGTTATTTTAAGGAACCATATTGTTAAATAGGTTTGTAAATAGAGTTTTGTTATAAGTTTTATTGAGCTGCTTTGTTGGTGAATGTATACTGTTAACAGGTGTTGGCCTGATTTACATGGACATTGGAAAATTAAGACCTGTTTAAAATAATTTAAAATCTACAAGTCACATTTTCAGCGAATTTAGGACTTTTTAGGTCGTAAAGTTTTGTTTTTTAATTTAAGACATTTTAAGACTTTAAGACCCCGCGGGTACCCTGTTATTTTTATAAATCTGTTAATATATTCTAACCAATGCAATTGAATTCTATATGTCTTAAAATTCCTGTAATTTGATTCTTATCGATTAAATTAAATTAATATAATATTTCCAGTAAATACTTTCTATTCAGTTCAATTAAATGATAACTCCAGAAATTAGATAGTATTTAAACTAATTAAATTATATATATATATTTATAAAAAATAGATTTTTAAATATAAAATTTACTAATTGTTTAAGCCAACTGTCTGTGGATTAGGATTGTCGCGATACTGGAATTTGGTACAAATCAATACAAAAATTTTAAAAACGCTGTTTAAAATTTCAGTATCAATTGGTTCCGAATTCCAGTATCGTGACAACTGTACTGTATTTGTGTGTGTGTGTGTGTGTGTGTGTGTGTGTGCCTGTAATTGCTATAGTTGAGTTACAGATGTAGATTATAATTTTAAATAAACTTTGCCATCAAGAAGGAATTGAAAGATAATGTTGATGTTAACAGGTTAGGAAGTATAATTTAAAATGGTGGTTTGCCGATAAGAAAAAGTCCCACCGTAAAAGGAGCGTGAGAGCAATCAATTAAATTTTGACAGATGGTGTCCCATAACTTCTCTCTCACAGTGCAATGTGTGTACCCCTAAGACTGAAAAATAAGAGTATAAGAGAAGCATTTAAACACATGCTGTATCAATGCTGGTTCATGCCTGAATTAGTCTCTCATTCACAGACACTAGCTCATTGTGCTTTTCAGATGAAATACAAAAGTTCCATTATTCAGCTGTTATTTTCTCATGCATCATTGTACTTACAAAAATAAAAAAGAAATGTGAGAGAGGACTCAAATACAATATTAAAGACATGAAAGGCAAAAAAACTGAACATTTATAATAATTAATTTGATCTCTATATTAATTAAATGTTTCTGCTATACATTAAAGTAATGATACATATATACATATACATACATATACATATATGTATATGTATGTGTGTGTGTGTGTGTGTGTTTATATATATATATATATATATATATATATATATATATATATATATATATATATATATATATATATATATATATACGACAAAAAGAATCATATTAAATGTGATTATGTTTCAACAGTGCACATGTTCCATGCAAATATAGAAAGTTTTTTTTAATTTAAAATGAAGTCACAGCAACATCAATTGAGAAAACTCATAGGAGTGGCCAGTACTCCCAAAATCTGACTTTAAATACTGTATATAAATTCTTATATAAAAATAAGCTATACTTTAATAAGCTGAACATAAATGATGATGTTTTAAAGCATTTTGTAAAGTGGTCCCACACAAGGAAAACAAATACTATGTAAGTCAATTATGCTGATTTCTAACATTCTTCAAAATATCTTCTTTTGTGTCCAACAGAAGAACAAAAACTCAAACATGTTTGGAAAAAGCTGAGGGTTAGTAGATTGGATGTTCAATGATTGACAAATGAAAGGTGATTCAATTTCATTATTTTCTTTTTTATTAGCATCACTGGATTGATAAGATGAACTGATAAGATGAGATTTACTAACAATTGAATCAGTCTGGTGTCAGTGCACAAACAGCTCCACCTTATGTAACATCCACATTAAAAACAAGTCTTAAAGGGATAGTTCACAAAAAAAATAATATTCTGTCAATTGTTTTCACCCTTAATTTGTTCCAAAGCAGTTTGAGCTTTAAACACAAAAGACGATATTTTGAAGAATGCTGGAAACCGGTTACCATTGACTTCCATAGTAAGTAAAACAAATACTGTGGAAGTCAGTGGTTACCGGTTTCCGACATTGTTCAAAATATCTTCATATGTGTTCAAAAGAAACTCAAGCTAGTTTGGAACAAGTCAAGGGTAAGTAAATAATGACAAGACAGAATGAGCCAAATATTAAACAGCTGCTGTACGAACACACGTGTGTGTCCATCAGTTGAACTCTACATAAAATAAAGCTGTGACGTTGATTGGAAATATAAACAGCCTACTTCTTCTACAGCGGATGTGAGTGTGCTGTTGGATTTAATAGGACAGGAGAAATGACTAGAACGGAGCAATTTAAGTTGACATTTTCTACCTGCTGTCATTGACCGCTTAGAGAAGCCTCGGTCGGCAAGTAGAAAAGTAAAGTGTTTGTGCTAAACATTAATTTTTCATAAATCAATTGCTCTTGGATGGTATTTGTGCCCAAAGGATAGACAAACAGACATTTACAACGGACAGAAATAAATTACATATTTATTATGGATGCAAAGCACTTCACAAAGCTGCCAATTTTGGTGGATATCACCAACAAATAAATGCACTGAACAATAAATAATTAATGTATAACTTTTTAACCCAGCCCATAACAATTTCTGTAGAAGTAAATGAAAAGAACTCCTCACAGAGAAGAGCACATGAGCAGAACTAACTCCCAGCAAAACAACAGATGACCCAAGAAATGACCTCAGAAACGTCAGTTCTAATGATGACGAACACATACTTCCTAGAATATTTCCCATGTTAGCTAGCATTCCCAAACAGCACCCCAAAGAGAGGAGACTTTTCCCCAGTAATTTTAACCTGTATGGTTTGAATAAACTTCTTCTGTTAAACACTACAGTTATAGTATTTCCCAGACAAGAAGTCTAATATGTAATATTTATTATGTAATATATATGATGCACTGCAAATTTGCATCAAGAAAAAAAGAAATGTTGCATCACAAATACAGATACCCCACCCACACACTCTCATTTACACACTACGGACAATTTTGTTTTACCCAATTCACCTGTACCGCATGTCTTTGGACTGTGGGGGAAACCAGAGCACCTGGAGGAAACCCACACAAACAAAGGGCAAACATGCAAACTCCAAACAGAAATGCCAACTGGCCCAGGCGGAAATCGAACCAGCGACCTTCTTGCAGTGAGGCGACAGTGCTCACTGTGTTGCCCAATACAGATACTTGTTGCACAAAATAAAACATTTAGATCCACTGCTTTTTCCACAAAAACTAAATCCTTTAGTTGTAAAAGCATTCAAAACAGAAATTTCCCAGTTTCTTTGGATTTAGGATTACTAGTTAATTGGATGAAACATTTTTTTTCATTTATTTTGTAAGTTACGGATGACATTTCTTTAAAATTACAATAAAAAGTGCCTTATTTTCATACATTTATTTTTATTTTCAGACAACACAAAACCAATGTTTTGTTGGAATGAGCCCAACTTTCAAATCACACAACAATTCTATATATTTATAGAATTATATATGTACTTTTCTGAACAATATTAATTGAAAAAATCTCTAAATATAAACAGTATTATTAGAAACTTAATTTTAAGGATTCAAGTGACCACTGTAAACGACATTTATTGTCTATCAAATATGAAACAAGAAGTGTGTTTGAAATGAATTATACATTGACAATAAGGTTAATATGACTAAGATGCACTAGGTCAAAACTGCATTGAGAAAAAGAAAATGAGATATGTTGCATTGGTATTTAAGGCACATTTATAACTTCATTTAGAATACAGCTATGGATAGAAATGCAGCGTTTACAACGGTTACACTAAAAGCATTTAGCTTCCCTCCTTTCACACACAAAAAATAATTTAATTAAATCCTTCAGATTTAAGAGCATTCAGAATTGAAATATAAATAAAAAAAGTAAAAGAGCTGGAAATTCTCAGTGTGTCTGCATTTATGATTTACAGTGGATTGAGTGAATCATTACTTTTGCTTGATTCTTTTAGTTACTCGAGTTGTGCGGCTGAAGAGCAAATGGATGAATGAAAGTTACAGATGACATTTCTTTGAAATGCAAAGTAAAAAATAACAAAAAAGGTGCAAAGTTCTTACACATTTATGTTCATATTTAGACAACACAATACCAATGTATGTTTATACCCTCAGAATCAATATTTGGTGGAAAAGGGTTCATTTTCATATCACAAAGTATAAATACTTGCTATAAAATGGCTAAAACTATCCTTTGTTATTATGACCAAATTTCATTTTCTGAACAATTAAAAAACTCTAACTGACAACACTTTAATTTTAAAAAGTGGCCCCTTAATTTGCTCCATATACAGCAGAAGTCAGAATTATTAGGCCCCCTTAAATTATTAGCTCCCTGTTTATTTTCTTCCTAATTTCTGTTTAACGGAGAGATTTTTTCAATACATTTGTAAACAAAAGTTTTCACACAATTCATCTCTAATAACTAATTTATTTTATCTTTGCCATGATCACAGTAGATAATATTTTACTAGATATTTTTCAAGACACTTCTATACAGCTTAAAGTGACATTTAAAAGCTTAACTAGGTTAATTAGGTTAGGGTCATTTGGGAAGTTATTGTATAATGATGGTTTGTTCTGTAGACTATCGCTTTTCTTTTCCACTATTCTGTAGACTAAATTGCCTAAATGCTAATATTTTTTAACTTAAAATGTTTTTTTAATTTTTTTATCAAAACTGCTTTCATTCTAGCCAAAATAAAACAAATAATACTTTCTCCAAAAGAAGAAATTTTATCAGACATACTGTGAAAACCGGTTGCTCGGTTTTACATCTTTTGGGAAATATTTAAAAAAGAAAAAGAAAATTAAAAGGGGGGCTAATAATTCTGACTTCAACTGTTTATCTGTATATATAGTGACATCACTATAAACAGCATTTATTATCACTGTCTACAGAACTGTCTGGTGTCTGACACTATATCCACTATACATATCCAGACATTTTTAAATTCAGGACAATGTGATAATAGTAAAGAATTATAGTTCATTTATAGCTGGATATTTACCATTTCATCTATATTTCCTTGACCTTTAACCTGTGCTATATGCAACAAACATGCATGTCTGCTTGTGCTTGTATTAATAAATGCATATCAAACATGCACGCAATTACAACACCCTCAAGCAGAGTGAAAGACATGCAGCAACACATGAAACGTGTACCTCTTTGATGGAGCTACGAGTTTTTTCCCTCCATTCGTCAGAACTGAGCTCGAAAGTGCAGTGAACGTACGTCTCCCTTTCATATGAGCCCAGGATAAACAACCTAGAGAGAGAAAACACAGGTAAATGAGGGAACATATCACTTTTGTTATTTTAAAGTACTTTTTTTCACACAAAAGAGCCGAATCTGTGTTCAGACACACAAAATGAAAAGGAAATGATGTTTTCATCTTGTGCAATATGTATTTAGCTCTGCAAACTCATCGATGGTCATTAAGTTCAATAGATTGTTTATAAAGCTACTACTGCCATCTGCTGGTGCACATAGTTTACAGCAAACGAAAATTTTTATTACAAGCACTGAAAATGTACTTTATCATACTTCTATTCAAACGTTTCATTACTAAGCAATAATTTTATATATGTATACACACACACACACACACACAGAGAGAGAGAGAGAGAGAGAGAGAGAGAGAGAGAGAGAGAGAGAGAGAGAGAGAGAGAGAGAGAGAGAGAGAGACAGTTGAAGTCAGAATTATAGGCCCTAATTAAATTTTTTTATTTTATATTTTTTTATTTTATTTATTTATTTATTTATTTATTTATTTATTTTATTTATTTATTTATTTTTTTCAAACATTTCCCTAATGATGTTTAACACTAACAGGGCAAGGAAGTTTTCACAGTATGTCTGATAATATTTTTTTTCTTCTGGAGAAAGTCTTATTTGTTTTATTTTGGCTACAATAAGTGGAGGTTTACATTTTAAACCACTTTAAGGTCAAAAGTATTAGCCCCTTTAAGCCAATTATTTTTCTGAATAGTTTCCGAGTCTACAAAACAAACCATCATTATTCAATAACTTGCCTAGTTACCCTAACCTGCCAAGTTAACCTAATTAACCCAGTTAAGCCTTTAAATGTCGCTTTAAGCTGTATAAGTGTCTTGAAAAAATCTTGTAAAATATTATCTACTGTGATCATGGCAAAGATAAAATAAATCAGTTATTAGATATGAGTTATTAAAAACTATTATGCTTAGAGATGTGTAGAAAAAAATCTTCTCTCTGTTAAACAGAAGCTGGGAAAAAATAAATGGATCGATTCAGGAGGACTAATAATTCTAACTTTATACATATATATATATATATATATATATATATATATATATATATATATATATATATATATATATATATATATATATACATATATATATATATATATATATATATATATATATATATATATATATATATATATATATATATATATATATATATATACATATGTGTCAATTTATACATAGGCTTTTATTTATGTTGTCTAGCTGCTATGGATTTTAATAATTTTGCAACATAGGTGAACATATATGTGCATATATACAATTTTATATATGTCACATATATTAAAAACCTATATCAAAACAGATTCTTTCCATATGTGCCATCCCTTACACCTTAACCCACCCTTAAACCTACACATATCACCAAAGCTTTCCCTAACCCGTATCATACATCATAAGCACCAGATGTGTCCTGAAATACATTGTGAACACAGTAATTACACTGTATTCATTTGCTGATGCAAGTATATAGTAGTAAATGCCATTTAATATAAAGTATGATCGAATGTAATTTGATTTGACTTCAAAATTAAAGTCTGACTACTTTTTATACTGTACACACACAAATTTTGAAAAAATCAGACGTGACATTCCTGCATTTGAGCTCCCCAGTTAAACAATCCTCATCTAGCATATTCCTGTCACTAGAATTTCTACAAACCAACATCTACGCTGGAGCAGGACTGGTCACCCAGGTTAAGTTAAAGTCCACTACTACCCTCTGCTGGTGGAAAAGCCTCAGCACAGCTAAAAAAACAAATGAAACAAAGCTGCAATAGGCACAAACTGAATGACTATTCAACAAATCACAGGTTTAACAAACTCTCGTCTTAATGCCGCACACAGAAACCAAGTATACAGAAAACAAACTGTCTGTACGAGAGCACACGAGGGTTGAGTTGGGTTTGTAATTGTCAAGCGTTGTGCATTATTAATGGAAAACCTATTACAAACACCATTGTAGTCAGTTACCATCAGACAAAAACACAATAGCGAAAAGAATGACGCTTTTGTTTCATTGTGTGGAGGTTCTCAAATACAACAGCTTGCAAACAGGCCATTTCAGATTTCATTGACTAGGAATGCAATGGCTGCGTATGAGTTTTGTGTCCCAAATGAATAAGAAATCAGCAAGCGCAGTGTATATTACCCTGAACAGACTCTTTTATATAAATGTCACTGTACTAAACTTAATGTTATATGCATCGTCGGTTCGAACCACTATGTATGTGAGTAAACTAAAGAAAACAAAGAGGTGTATATGCACACATAACTGGATAGAGGCTAACAATAGAAAATGATTACAATATCTGTGATGTGATGACACTGAAAACACAAAAGGAGATACAGGGCAAGCCATTCTTGGAAAACTGCAGTGATACAACATTTATAATCAGTGTTTGTTTGGCTTTTCTGTGCTAGAAATGTTCAATAATGCCACATTTTGATCTGCCAATATTAGCATTTTCAATATTTTATTAAACTATACGTACTAATTTTCATTATTTGTACAGTCTTGATTACATTTGCATTCATCTAACAGCTAATATAAGTGTGTAAGTAACCCAATTTGTAATTACTGTATTTTCTGGAAAACAAGTCACACAGGGTTAAATCTGCAATACTGAGAGAAATACAACAAAGATAAGTCATATTTTATGATTCCTTTCAGGATGAATAGTAAAATAGGTTACTGTTTAAAACAAACATTATGATAGTGTTCACTATAAAGTTGGATTACACTTACTGAACTACATCAATTGCTATGGAATATGAATTGCAGCATGTATAAAGTGATTAAAAAGTGACATTATGATAGAAATGGTATACTAACATTTGAACAAGATTGTTAAATGTAATATTCATCAATTTTTAAAAATGAAAATATAATTTGTGATGTTTTAATGCCTAAATTCACCTGCGTCTTTCATATCACATACAATAAATACATCATATTTATTACCAAATAAAATATGGGGATTGTTTTTAATATTATTCAGACATAATGGTACAGATTTATCATATCAGCCACAAAATGAAAAGAATCTAATGCTTGCATTGGCTAGAGGTTTACTAACAGTGCATCCCTGTTTCACACAATAAAGTGTAATTTACTAATTTCTAAACATTAAAGGGAGAGTTTACCCCCTAAAATGATATATTAACCCATCACTTGCTTAAAATCTATTTGAGTGTCTTTCTTCTTTTCAACACAAAAGAAGATGTTTTGAAAAATGCTGATAGCTTTTTTTTCCTACTATGTAAATCGATGGGTGCCAGCAACCAGCATTCTTCAAAATATCTTCTTTTGTGTTTAACAGCAGAAAGAAACTCAAAAATTAAAAACCAGAATAAATGATGCGGTAATTTTCCTTCTTGAGTGAACTATTAAAAATAAATAAATAAAATAAATAAAGGCATTAACAGCTAAGGTCACCATTGAATTGAATTGAATTGAATTTTATTTGACAGATTTGAGACAAACTGTACAAAAAGTATTCCATACACTTTGTTAAAAAAAACTGTCGAGGATAAAAACACAATAAAGCCCTGGGCTTATTTCCATTGTGACCATTTATTTTGATGGTCCATTTGTTGAATTTAAGTTACATTGCAACTAATTCTCAATAGTTTATACTGAGACTGTTAGGTTGGGGTTAGGGTTAGTGCAAGTTGACATGTACTTGCAAAGTTTATTATAGTCAGTTAAAATGTCTACTGAAGGAACAGTATCAACAGATATTAAGCAGACAGTCTACTAATACTTAAATGGATGATCAAAATTAAGTGTAACCAAAGTTAAATGCTAATAGAATTCTCATAGAAAGAACAGGTTGTCCTACCTGCTACATTCAACAAGTGTGACCCGTAGACGCCCCTCCACCAATAACGTGTCTCGGATGGAGATGTCAAGGTCACATGACGACATCAGAGGTGGCTGCACTTGGAAAGGAAAAAAGGGCTTGTACCTGTCAATCAAAAACAGACAACAAACAATCAACAATACTGTCCTTCTTTGCACTATTAATAGGGTCAATAGGAAATGTTTGCAAAGTCAGCGGACATTTTGGGTGTGTACAACCTCTTTACCTTGCCCTTACCAGAAAAACATGCATTTCAGCTTGTGTGTGTGTGTGTGTGTGTGTGTGTGTGTGTGTGTGTGTGTGTGTGTGTGTGTGTGTGAGTGTGTGTATATTGTCCTTTCACAAAGAAAACTTTATTGCCTTAGAGCAGAAAGTATGTAAAGAGGAGAAGAGCAGGTTTAGCTAAATACTGCAGCAAGGATTTTTAGGCCCATATAAATTATGCAAATCATCAAGACGGGTAAGCATTCAAGCAAAACTAAAGTGAAAACTATGATGTTAAATGTCAGACTCCATCAAGGTGAAATTAAACCGTATGCCTTTGCTCGAGGTCTGACTCTCACTGCTACTGCATGGTAATTCTAGGAATTAAGTACATTTTGGCATTCCATGTTTAATCCCTAAATGGACAAAACTGCAACACAATAGATGGACAGGGGATTATAGAGAACAAAAGAATGATATAAATGATTGAAATGAATGTAAAACATCACATTTTTTATTTCATGAGTTCTACTCAAAGATTGAGAGATAGATGGATGGATGAATGGACTGTTAGATAGACAGACAAATGGATGGACAGAGGGATGGATGGATTTACATAACTATGAATGGACAGATAGTTGGACGAACATAACTATTGATGGGCAGATGAGAGGGGGGATAGATGGACAGATAGATGGATAGACGGATGGACGGAACTTTGGATGGACAGACAAATTGATGGACACAACTATGGATGGATGGGCGCAGAAATGGACAGAACTATGGATGAACGAAAGCACAAACGGACAGACCTATGGACGGACGAACGCACGGATGGACAGAACAATGAACGGACAGATAGACAGAACTATTGCTAGACGAACGCACGGATAGATAGTACTATGGACGGATGAACGCACAGATGGACAGAACTATGTACGGACGAACACATGGATAGACAGAACTATGGATAAAGGAATCCACAAATGGACAGAACAATGGATGGACGGATGCATAGACAGACCAATGGATGGATGGACAGACGGACAGAACAATGGATGGACAGAACTATAGATAGACAGACAGACAGAACTATAAAGGCATGCATGGACGAATGGATAGAACTAAGAACAGATGGAGGGATGAATGGATAGAGCAAGACAGATGGATAGAGGGACGGATAGAACGATGGAGGGAGTGACAGATGGACAGAACGATGGATGGATGGACGGACGGACGGACGGACAGGACAATGAATAGAAGAATGGAAAGAACTATGCATGGATAGATTTACAAATGAATGGACAGAACTATGGATGAAAGGACAGACAGAACTATGGATGGACAGAACTATGGATGGAAGAACGACAGAACTATTGATGGATAGACAAACAGGTGGATAGACAGAACTATGGACGGAGAAATGAATGGATTTACTGAACAAAACAACTACTAAATGATTTATATACAACAAATAAACGGATAGACGGATTGATGAATAGAATTTTGGAATTACAGAATGAAGGATTGATGGGTGAATGGATGGATGAAACTAAAGAATGAAAGAACTATTAAATGATATAATTTACAGCAGATGGAGCTATAGAACAATGAATGGAAGGATGGAGCTATAGAACAAATTAACTATGAAATCATATAATATAGAACAACAGATGGAGCTATTGACCGATGGACGGAGCTATAGAACAAATTAACTATACAATAACAGAGAGAATGAATGGATGGATAGAGCTACAGTATAGAACGAATGAACTAGAAAATGGCAGAGAGAACTAGAGTGGGGGATAGATGAACACAATTAAAGAATGATGGATGTATACAGTATATGGATTTACGTGGGATAGAATTATGGAATGAAAGAATTACACAATGATATATATAACTGAAAAATGGCAGACATGGATGGAACCAGAACAAAACAAACTACAGAATTATTGTTAGAAATAAAAAAAACAGTGCATAGATGTTTGAAACAATAGTACAATGGATAAATGGAAACAACTACATAATGAAAAACTAAAGAATGATTGATATGAACTATGAGTGATGGATGGATGTATATATTAGGGCCCAAAAACATTGTGCCCCATTTGTGGAGCCCTTTCATGTCACCATGATAAAATGTTCTGAATACAAAGCCTTGTGGTTCAATTGTGGTATCTAGGAAATGCAATGTCTCTGTTCCTCCTACATTACGTGTAAAGTTACAGTAAAAACAAAAAATGTAATAAAACAAATCTCCAAACAATACACCAAAGAATTCAACTAGCATATTATGACTTAACGGGGACTACAATATTAGGCAAAAATCTGTCTAGCATATGAATTTAAACTAATGATTGAACAAAAAATAATAGTAAATTCCTCTTTCTTAAAGACTTCTCTTATTTTGAATTCCGCAGCATGACCAGTAATCCATTATATTGCACAGCGTTTAAAACTTCCAGCATTGAGTAAGTATTTATTTCACAACAAAAACATCAACCACATGATCAAAACTGTCAGGTAAACTGCTCTGATACACAGAATTGTACAAACAGGGTAATTCCTCCTGCCGGATGCAGAGCTGATGCAGTTTTGAATTCCTCTGAGGAGAATGGTTCTGTTCTATTTCAAGACACTTTACTGCTAATAATAACCTAAAGGATTAGTGTTCCTAAAACAGGAAGTGCTTTTCTCTCTCCATAGAACAAAGCCCCTCCACTTTGCCCTTGTGAGGTACAAAATATTACAAAACCCATCGGTCTAAGAAATTAGCTTTTTTCTGAAAGTCCAGACAGATTTTTTCCCACTTTATCATCATGCAAATTGCTATGGAAACTGGCAGAAGAAGAGCCTTTGAAAAAAAAAAAAGAAGGAATGATTAGGTTTTATACATGCCTCAGACAGAAAATATTAAACTATCATAAAAATTAATAACGTATAAAAGTACTTATGATATACTGTAAGCTAAAAATCATTTAAAGGGCTAGAATTTAAAGGCTCTCACTATTTACTCACTCTCAAGTCGTTTATTGCTCAACAAAAATAAGACATTTCAAAGAAAGCAAAAAAAGCATCGTCTTCCATAGTAGGAAAATCAAATACTAATGGTTACAGGTCTCCATCTTTCTTCAAAATATCTTCTTTTAAGTTCAAGTTGCTATACTGGCATGACATTGTGTACAGTATTGCCAAAGCATTTTAGGCATGTATAAAACATCTCATATATTAACATTATCTAACTAATTAAAATGACAATAAACAATTTTAAAAAATATATCTAAAAAAAAAAAAAAGTGTAGATTGTTTAAAAAAGGCAACTGAATTTAGTTGATTTACCATTTCTAATGTTGTGTATGGTGTACACAAATTTTGCAGCCAGATTTTTATGCATTCATAAATAAATAATAAAAATAAATTACATAAATATTTATATAGATTATTTACATTCAACAAAAGAAAGAAGAAAGACAATTACATAGGTTTGCAATACATAAAGGGTGAGAAAATTATGATTTTTTTCTGTTTTGGGTGCACTATTTTAAAAGGTTTATGTCCATATATCTTGTGCCAAGCAGTTAATGTACTTGGTGAAAAACAAACAATCACATGCTTACGCTAAAGAGGTCAAAGAGAATTGAACCACTCTCTAAACAGCATAAACAGACAAAAGGCAATTTCACTGACTTCTCTAATGCAAACAATTTCACAAGCAAAATCCCGAGATTAAGACAAGATTTAGCTGAGTCACATGGATATAATACTGTGAAAAGTCACGATGAAAAACAATACCCGCTGGGCAAATAAAGCCTCTATATATTAATACATCTCTGCATTCAATAAATCAATACCACTGATGTGTGTCTGCACTGCTCAGATTCTTTGTACATTTATTCTTGCTTTTCCTCTGTCAACTTTTTGTATAGTCAATACAGACCAGTCAATATTGCAAGTATTGAATAAAGATAAAGCTTGTAGTTTGACCTTTTTCAGCTGAGAGAGAATGTAAACATTGAAGCACTTCTTTAGTCTTGTTTGAATTCTAAACCTGCACTGAAAAAATTATTTATGCAAAATTGTAAAATTCAGCCCATCTATTTCATAAATTTCATACAACAATTTAAATTTAGTAAATCCAAGAAATCATCTTTGAATCCTTTTTTTAATGAGATGCATTGCTGAGATTTTGTAAGCATTTTCTACCTCGAACAACTAAAACTATGAATATAAGACCAACTGTGACAACCTTGACCTTTCACCCATAACCAACAAAACCTGTGTAAACAAGCATTAATAAACTTTATATTATTAATAAAATGTACATATAAAGGATATATTATACTATTTTATATTTATTATATAACTGTATATCACAAATCATATAATGAAGTTAACACTTTCTTTCCACAGTGCAAATATTTAATATCTGTATTTAATGCAAAGGTTTTATTATTAAAAAATTAAACAAAACAGACGACATTAAAGTTCTCCATTTCTCTTTACTAAAAGTATTATGAGTTTGAGTAAAACATTAAAGCTTGTTTTATCCTATAAAAGATCTGAGAAGATTTCTTTCAGATTTTCTAACACACATCTATAGATAGTAAATCAAGCAAACTGAGAATTTCCAAATAGTCTCTAATTTTATTTTCCACAGACGACTAAAATAAACCCTGTGTAATAACTAGTTAACTAAAAGTAAATCTACAATGCTAATTAATTTAAATTAATTATACCTAAAGAGTTTTAAAAAAGAAAAACTTAAAGTTGTTTTTATTTGAATAAAATATTTCAAATTGTAAAACTAATAAATGAAAAAGAAGAAATTCCTAATAGAAATTATTATTATTATTATTTTTATTATTATTATCATTATTATTATTATTATTATTATTATTATTATTATTATTATTATTATGTAAAAAAACAACACCTTACCTATAATTAAAATTTAAACTGAAAGAAATACTGTAAACATGGTATAAACACAAATAAAACTTTTGCTGTTTGTTAAAAATGCTTGTTCAAAATGAGCTGAAACAACACAAATATTGATTTATCTTAATTGTTTTATGCTCAATCCACTTAAATATGTAAAAACCTACAAGTTAACTTAATTTCTTAATGTTGCCCCAACACAAATCGATTGTGGAACAGAGCTTTTTTACAAAGTAAATCAACCTATTACAAAAAATGATAATGCTACCAATAATACAACAGCACTGGTGTAAACACAGAAGTTCACAATATGTGTGACTCATATGCAGTTAAGTGATTCTACTTCCTGTTTAGATGTTTTTACGATACGCAACTGCAGGAAGAAGATGGCGGTGTGGTAACAGTGGGTCTATGGCACCCCTTCCTCTCTTCACTTCCCTGCGGCTTAATTGCAGGACACGACTTCAGTTTGTTTCAGAGAAACACAGGGCACAGAGCACAGCCCTATCACTTACCAGAAACACCCTTACAGGAAGACAGCCAGCCTGACGCATTAAAAATACAACACACACACATACACACACACACACACACACACACATGCTGGACCTCACATGCCAACTGTAAGAAATTCCAGGTCATGCACAAACATGCACTGGTGTATATTAACAATGATTAACTAATAAGCAATATTCAGGCCCTGAATGAACCTATTATTTCATCCTAATGCACTGTTCTAATTGTGAATATTTACTGTGTGGTTATAGCTGAAGGTAATAACACTATAAACAAACAGCTCTTTGTTTTATTAATGCAACTCTAAACTAAATATGTATTAAAATAGTTCATTCTCAAATCTCATACACTTTTAATAATATTCAAATTTGGAAAATGTAACGTAAACATTTGTTGATGTGTATTTATGAAGCTTATGTGAAGTTTGGAGTGCCATTTGGGTCTGATTTTAGTATAATTTATATAATATAATTTAAGGGTGTCAAAATTAATTGTTTCTTCAGTGCACCACGATGCAAACCTGGACAATCTTACAAACCTGAACTGGTATCGGCTTAGTAATAGATCATATGTACTGACGTCATTTATCCCATATGCGCTATATTGCGGTAGCTTACTATGGCGAGGGAGGCGAGCGCGAGTAATTAAAATTTTCCAACTACTTAAAAACTACCACTGAAATTACAGCAGAAGCCCCCATTTCACTATATGGAGAAACTGTAAGTAAACTCCATTTCTCTGTCTCTCTTCTCTATCTCTCACTGTTGACCTTTGACCTGTTGGCGTGAGGTAACGTTTCCTCTCCTCTCGGCTGTTACAGCAATACTTCTGAATACAGACACAACTGCATGAGTTTTCTTCACTGTGTCTATCATAGATCAGCTGTTATCGCAGCTGCAGTTTATTAGTGTCACTCATCTGTGAACTGCGCCAGAGCATTAGAGCAAATCGCAGCCCTTTCTGTTGAGCACGTGACCAATCAGAGTGGTGTAAGAACTCACTCGACAAGGCTCATAAAGCGTGTGGGATATTTAAATTTGTTTATTTGCTATAAATGCTCATATTGTTCTATGCATGTACTGGAGTTTTTAACTCAGGTACAGTTCATATATCTGACTGTACTAAAGGACAAAATTGTATTATTAATAATATATAAATATATTTATACATTTTAATACAAAAATTGTTGTGCTGGGAAGTAAAATATAAAATTGTGTATGGAAAGCATTGTCAATGCACCGTGTTGCACAGAGATATCGAATTGAATTGAATTAATAGCATGATAATCGTAACCGAACCGTTTTTAGCTTTACGTTTCATTTCAGTTAAAAGAATTTCATATCCCTGACAAATCTTTACCATTGTTTATATTTATTTTATTTTAGACCGTATATCTATTCATATCTTGGGGTTTTGTTCATGAGTGGGGGAAAACTGGAATGTGAGATTGACAGGCGGATTGGTGCAGCGGCCACAGTAATGCGGTCAATGTACTGGTCTGTTGTGGTTAAGAAGGAGCTAAGCCGAAAGGCAAAGCTCTCGATTTACCAGTAAATCTACATTCCTACTCTTACCTATGGTCATGAGCTTTGGGTCATGACCGAAAGGACAAGATCTCGGAAACAAGCGGCCAAAATTTGTTTACATCGCAGAGTGGCAGGGTGCACCCTTATTGATAAGGTGAGGAGCTCTGTCACCCGGGAGGAGCTTGGAGTAGAGCCGCTGCTCCTCCACATTGAGAGAAGTCAGCTGTGGTGGCTCAGGCATCGGTTTCGGATGCCTCCTAGATGCCTACCTAGGGAGGTGTTCCAGGTATGTCCCACTGGGAGGAGGGCTCGGGGAAGACCCAGAACACACTGGAGGGGCTATGCCTGTTGGATGGGCTAAGAACATATAGGGATCCCCCCAGAGAAGCTGCAGAAAGTGTCTGGGGAGAGGCAAGTCAGGGGTTCTCTCCTGAGACAGCTGTCCCCACGACCCGGCGGTGGAAAAGCACCGTTAACAATTAACGATGCCTTGCATGTTGGCGCCAATAGCCTAGTAGTTTAGTGCACCGACGTGTAGCACCATGGTGCTCACGGCTACCCAAATTCGATTCTATCCCAATAAAATACGAAAAACCCTGAAAATCATTATAAAAAAACAAAACAATTAATGATGCCTTGCACAAAAAACCAGTGTGATTTCAGTATCATTTATATCAGTGTTTCTTACTTTCTGGAGGACACCAGCACTGCATGTTTTGGATGTCCTCTTTCAGATTTCGATGATCTGAATCAGGTGTTTGGTTAAGGAGACAAGGACAAAGTGCTGAGCTGGGCATCCACCAAGAACATGGTTGAGAAAAACTGATTTATATACTATTATTTTATTTATTAGCTTTTAAAATCACCATTTTTAAATTTTTATTTCTTTTAATTTTAGCTTGAAATGTTTGCATCATTTCAGCTCAATACATTTAAATACGCCCGACATATTTCACCACTTTTTATATTGTATAATATTTTAGAATATTTATTTGCTTTATAATAATTACTGTATTCATTTGAGCTGCATGATATCATCATGCAGAAAAAAGTTGCAAATGACCTCTGCCATTTACATTTTTTATTTACATCTACTTTTCTTTTTCAGTATTCATTAAACTTTTTTCTTTAAATGTCTGCTTTGTTTTTCACAAAAACAGCCAGAAACAGGTCAGGAAAGACATGAGGGTAAAAGTTTACACAATAATGACGAAGTAAAAAAATTTTTTTTGGTAGACTTCCTTCAGTCAACGTAAACTCATTCTAAGGAAACTTTCTCTCTTCTCACAGGGACCGTAGTGCGGAGACCGTAGGCTATAAAAATAGAGTGATACTGTTATCAGTGCATCACCTTTACAATAGCATCCTGTGTGCTCTTCGCTGCAGCACACAAAAGATAAGCTTCTTAGGAATGAACTTTGCTGTACTCGAATGAAGAACACTTAACCTGTATGATGAAGCACTTTGCCATTTAAAGTACTTTCGAGGGCTTCCAACAGAAGTGCGAGTAATACTTGTGGTGAGCGGCTCTGAGGGAAAGAAGCCAGCAGAGACTATTGACTGTGAAGACCTTGTCCTGGGCTCACCATCTTTCTTACTCTCCACTCCAGAGGTGTTAAGTGTAGGCAGTTAAAAAAAAAAGAATTCTCATTAATCACATGGCACAATATTTGCATTAGATAACAGATTTCTGCAGTCTTTCTGAAACCACTAAAAATTTCCTGGTTTGCAAAGAGACTAACTACAAACTATAGTGAAAAATATTCCGCATTTTGTGATTAATGTTTTTATTTTTTTCTCCCTGTTTATTTATGCATTTGAATTCCATTATGGGAACTTCCGCTTTCTTCCAACAACTTTTACCCTTGAAAAGTTGGAAAAAGTGACTTTTAAAAAACATTTTTAATAGTTTAAAGTGATATATTGTTTGGGTTGGTGTTATATATACGCTACAAAAACCTGACTGTACATTTTCTGTTATTTTACAGACTTCTCTATATTTTATTTCATAAGAATAATATTATATTAAGCTACTAAATTGCCTATAAAAGTCAGTTTGTTAAACTGTAGAGTCGAATTTTCAAAATCAAAAGTTGACAAAGCAGAGCTCAGGGTCCCATAATGCAATTCACAGCAGTATATGAATGGAAAACACACAAAAACTGAAGCTGTTAATTAAGAGATAAAGTTGGAGTGAAGGAAATTTTTGTTATCGTGATACCGTGATAAATGCAACATTTCGCAGTGAGGTATAATAAATAACCTTTTTTAGGTTTACATTTTTTGCTGTTTTTTCTTTATTTCTCGAAAATTCAGTGCATCCGTATTTTTTTGCCCCAAGCTATTTTTTACTGATTTATTTTTGCAATTATTTTCTTTATTGTGATATGACAGTATATTGAGAGGAAGCAAAGTTGAAAAGAGAAAGGAGGTATGGGATCGAAAAAAGGTTTGTGAGCCGGGACTTAATGCCGGAACAGCAATCACATAGTATGTTAACATATTTCCCAAAAGAGTGCCCAATATTCAAGAAAATGTGATCTTAGAATCGAGAAGCAGCAGGACTGACAAAAGTAATTGTGTTTGTGCGAACAATGAAAGCAGGTTAACATCGAATAAGAGGATGATCACTCGCGTGAACAGATGATGAAAAATGACAAATTAAAAAGCGAGGCAACCGTGCCTACTGCCTAGAGTATGCGCAACTGGTGCGTTCGGTTCTCTTTGAAATAGACTGGACAAAAAGTGATGATCGTGCACCCACAGTCCTGCTGCTTTTAAGAGCTCAATATTAAAAAAAAATATCCTTTTGTAAGCAGCAGCAGACTCTGCTTTTGCTTTAATTATTTTTTTAAACAGATGATTAACAGGCCTAACATTAACCGCGTCCACGTGATCATCCTTTCATGATCATGGTATGATTTTTTTTTTACCTGCTTTCTATTGCTTACAGTTATTTTTATTAATATTGTTTAATCATCTTTTTTACAACAACATTGCTTTAATATGAGATTAACTTCTCATTTATATGTAGTTGGTGACATGGGACCTTTAGCCAGGACACATACATTTAATAAATCCTGTACAAGTTTATAATGTTAGTAAATACATTAACTAACATTGACTAATGGACCATTATTCTTAAGTGTTACTGGTGAACTTAAAACTGAAAATAAAGATGCAAGACAGAAAAATAACAACAGTCAATAAGAGTCACAATACCTGCCAAGATATTTGTTCATTTGTAGTGTCTAAATGTTTGCAGTTTACAGCTTTTTTAATCCGAAAAAAAGTAATATTAAATATGAAAAATATCCATTATTACCTATTTATTTTAGTATGACACTACATTAATAAATAAAAACCAGTATTGTGCAGCGCTACAAACATGTACGCACACACACACATATATGAAACAGTGGCACACAAATGCACACAAAATCCAGTGAGATTATATAAGCATATGATATAATTAACAATGCATTATTGAAATACATACATATTTAACTTAAAATCTAGTGGTGATTAAAATAAAAACAACTGAGAGACTAGTTATGTCTTGTGTCTGCAGATGTGCTGTAATGATTTAAAACAAGGACCTGTAGACTTCTGACTCATTTCTGTTTAACCTTCAGATACATTAGGAATAATTGTAGCATGAAAAAAACAACTATTCTCTCGTTTTGATCACTGTGTGATGAAGGTTTTTGTTTCTCTGGTGTACTAGCATGGTATACACCCAACAAAATATGACGAAGATAAAATGACGAAGATTAAATATTTCCCTAAATTAGTATATTTATAAATTGTTTCAATGTTGACTCACAGTTTTTTTTTAGATTTACAATTAAAGCAACGAAACTTAGAAGTCATTAGTAGAATAAGAAAACATATAAACGATTTTTTGGGTCAGAGATGTATGTAAGCCACACAAACAAACACAGACCTGCTGTGTTTTTCACTAGAAGCACTGCGGACCGGATTAAATTCCACTCATATTACCAACTCATCTCTAAATACCTCATATTCACCACAGCCAGGTCACTGAGGACAAACCAAATCAGCTTTGTTTTATGTGGAGCAGGAAGAAATGTATGACTTTGCCAATCGGGTAGGAGTGCCAGCAGCTTATGTGTGTGTTCTGACTCCAAAATAAAAAATTCCATTTCACATGCAAGTACAGCCAAACAGCACAATGAGTATTTCACTTTAATGTCATGATTGTTACCATTTATTTCCTCTTATGCATTTGTTATGGTTACAGACAACAATATTACATATTTAATGTAAATGCATGAGAAAGCAGATTTGTTATTGTGATTACATATTTCATTATTTTGATTCTGTAGTAATTCAAAGATGGCCAGTGAATCGTCTAGAATTAGAAAAAGTAAAAATATAAATTTCCCATAAATTTTTCCCCGTCTAAAATTTCTGTTTTTTTTTATTTCCAATAGCAGTATCCAAACTTGATCTCTGAATGTTTTTTGACAACACTTGACCTTTAAAAGTTTAACAAATTACTTTTATTGACATTAAGTAATTTGAACTCATTTATTGTCTGTTATTTCAATGTCATTTATTTTACAAAAGCCAGGTAATGAGCTTCTAGTAATCTTCCTGTTATTTTAGAAAATTGCTTCTACATTTTTTTTATTGTTTCATACTGCTGAAAATACAAATAAAACCACTTTAAAACTGCTTAAGATCAACAGATAAAATAAAAAATGAATTTAGATTAAAATATATAACAGGAAATGTAAAGTATATAATAACAACGTCTGTCAATTTTAGTTACTTTTAAAATATAAATAGCATAATATCATGAAATATTTAACTATTCTCAAAAAATAATATTACATGTACATGTTGTGATGCCTAAATTGACTTTCAAAATAAAAATAATTATATATATATATATATATATATATATATATATATATATATATATATATATATATATATATATATATATATATATATATAACTAATATATGTATTAGTTTTAGGTGTTTAAATTATTTAATCTAAGTAATATAGAATATAGGCACTTTGTTGATCAAATCCACCATAAACATACAAATATTTAAATAATATTTAAATTGAAAGTAATTGAGTTGCCTACATTAGTCAGTATTTAATATTGTGTTATCATATTTTAAACAAATCTCAGTAAAGAAAACAAAACAGCAGTTGCATGCATTAATAAAGAAATTAGGGCTGCACGATTAATCAAAAAAAGATTGTGATCTGATTCGACTTCCCACATGATCTTAATCCAGCATATTCATGATTCAGCCAGTTATATTTTCAAGTTCAGGAGAAGCATAAGGCGGTTGCAAAAGTCTTCACGTTGTTTTATATATGTTGCTCAGCAACATGGACACCTCCAAATAGTGTTAAAAGTGTCAATTACTGTTTTTATAAGGTATTATTCACCCAAAAGTGTCATTTCTGTCTTCATGTAATGATGTATTTGTGGCCGCGAAATCACACATGAGATGACAAACTGTTTGTTTACTACTGAGAGGATGTGTGCACGGCCGTGAATGATGTATACTTTAGTGAACAGAACCTGCATAGGCAGTGAATAACAGGTAATAAAGTTGTAAATCACATTTAGTTTGTTAAACTGATTGATCGTTTGGGATCGCGAGGCAAGTATGAATTGCAGGTATGTTTTTTCTCCTCAAAGTGGCGACAGCCACGACATGAACGCACTGGGCAGTGAAAGTGAAAGCAAAACCGTGCACATCGTTTACATGATCATATTGCATTGTACAGTTATGTTTACGACAAGCATTTTATATGTTTTTTTCTTTTATAGCGAACACAAAGTGTTGTGCATGCAAATAAGTGTTTCCAGTGTCAGTATAACTACTCTACCCTCTATAATGTTGAATATAATGCAAGAGGGAATCTGATAATGACAAATGCCTCATTTTACCAGTGAAAACATGTTCTAATAATGTCGTCAATGACAAAATAACAAGATCTCAAACAGAATAAGTTAAGAATTTGAATTATGAATGGCTGTATTCTGATGTTATCACTTTACTGTGCATTAACAACCAGGACACATTTAAAGTCTAGTCAAGTCCATTTTTCAAAGTCTATACAAAATTTAGCATTTTATCCAACAGTAGAGCCACACATAGTCTTAATATTATTCTTGTTGTTTTACCATACGTTCAAGAATTAACAATAATATTTTTTTTTTAATTTTACAGCAAAAAACGACAGCTATGTGGTTGCCAGTATTTCACCATTAAAAATACAGCACAAGCCATAAATGTAATTTATTAATTTTACAGTAAACTACCACATTTCATTAATTTATAGAGGTAATATGTCTGTATGTTGAATTACTAACATCTACACATCTTTTGTTACACAGATGGACACATTAACACAGCCATATGCAGGTGGTGACGAGAAAGTTACATAATGAACCAATGCTCATCCCAAACAACTTTTCCCACTAGCTGTAAAGTGTGCTCAGTGTCATTCACACAGCTACTAAGCAGCAGTGTGGTAACACGCATAAAATTAAAGTCATGAAATAAACTGTGTTTATCAACATTAGATGTAACACAACTAAACAACTAAAAAGAAATATTATGAAAAAAGTGATGTGCAATGCAGTGAATTCTGGGAAAGTCAACTTATGGTTATTATATACCAGGTTACGTATTTTTACAGTTTTTTACAGTTGAAATGACCGCCATGTTTTATGTACTTATATTAACCTTTATTTTACATCTACAGAATCATGAGAAAATCGTGATCTTGATTTTGAGCAAAAAATTTGTGATTCGCATCTCAGCCAGAATAGTGCAGCCCTACTGGAAACTAAGCTCACGAATGTTTATTTTTCTCCCAAGAGATTCTGTGACTTAATGAACTAAAAAGCGATTAAAACATGATCATTGACTGTAGCATTTAATGGTTATAAAGAGATCACAAAAGAGAAGAATATCAAGGCGTTTCATCCTCTCTGAACTTTGGCCTGCGTGTATTTGCCAGAGTACACTGAAGTTCTTTGCCTGCAAGTTTACATTTTGACATATGGGTTTAATCACTGATGAAACATTGATGAAATGATCAAATGTCATGATGCCATATGGCTTTGGAAAGGTTAAACACTTTTTATAAGTATAGACAGAGAGCAAGTTGGGGTGTAAAATAGCATGTGCAAGAGTGTGCAAACAGAAGCATAACAGATGTTTTCCGACACGGACTTACATAAGTGGACTCCGGAGACGTGAACAGAGCGAAAGCAGAGAGAATGAGATGTATGTTTCTATCATGGTCAAGTCAATCACTGCTGATGATCTGAGATCACAGATGATGAGCGTAGAGTCATGGACAGATCGTTACTTAAGGATGTCCTTTACAATGTGACGGCAAGACAGAATTAACTGAGCAAAAGCTACTTGTATATACATGTTTAGAGACATATATAAAACATTTTCTATTTTAAAGCTTAGAAAAAAATAGCAGAACATATAGCTTTTCTTAAGTATTTATAAAATTTTCATTTATAAAATTTTCACGCACATCTTGTTAGGTAAGCATGGCACTGTGATCACTAGTAAATCTCTTTCTAAGGCCAAAGGGCCATCCCGTGCAGAAACTTCAAATGTACCTTAAAGAATTAACATGAGAAATCAAACAGACCAGAAGATTTAACAGCGTGTATAAATCCAACATAACTAAAAACTACAAAATCACCTAACAGAATTATTTATTTCAAACACTCGATTGAAGTTATTCAAGTTTACTTGTACAGCATTTATCTAAACAATTATTTCACAATTACGTGAAACATTAGTTATGAGTAGGGCCATAAAAATCTGCTGACATTTCTGCGCAGAATTTTTTTTTTTAAATCAGCGGATTTGTGCAGAATTATTTTGGAAGCATCAGAACTAAAACTTAATATTTGAAATTAAAAAAATAATACCTTTTTAACTTTTAATTAATGTTTACAATGCAAATCCAATTAGAAGCAAATCTCTTGTACAATATACCTACTAAAAGACAGAAATTATTACTTTGCAAACTGTATTGTAAATAAATTATATGAAAATTTTCATATTAGTTAATATTATTACTGTAATTAATAAAAAAAACTGAATAAATATAAATTTACACACATTTACACAAGTAAATAAATAGACTTAATGATGTGCTAAAAATCTGCGGAAATCTGCGCGTGCAGAATGTACGCACAGATTTCGTATGGGCCTAGTTATGAGGTGAGTTTGAAGCAAAAATGTTAATAAATGTGGTATTTTCACGTGCTTTCAGATGTAGCAGCAACACAGAAGCACAGTTCATTGCAGTTCTGCAATGTAAATAGATGTAAAAAAAAATCCGCAAAGTAAGCAATGTTAACAGAATGCAATTTAAACAAATGTAAAAAAATTATTACTGCAATTTTTGAGTAGCTTGTCAATGAACTATGACTCTGTGTAGTAAATGCTGCTTCATGTGAAAGCACAAGCAACATCATCAGGTTTGACTGCAATAAAAATGCTCAAATTTAACAGAGTGTTTTTTATTTTGTTAAAATACTGCTTTTTTATGTCTGAAGTATAAATCCAAGTGAAAAACTAACGTAGAGTTACTTCTATATCATGAATTAGGGCTGCACAATATATTGTTTCATTATTGATATCACAATGTGCAAATCTACAATAGTAGATTTCTGTCCAATCAAATTGCACATAGAAAGTAAATTGCATCATATCTCATGACATTGGCAATTTATAATTGCAGCAAAATGTTTGGTAGTATGACATCTATCAGACGTTGGATTTTAGTTGCCATATCTGACGAACAAATGTCAGTTTTTGACTTCAACATGGTTTAAGATGTTGGCTCGATGTTGGATTTTGGTCACTTTCTAACACAACCTGAAAATCAACCAAACATCAACGTCATTTGACGTTATTATTGGTGATCACAATAACATTGTCCTTAGACACTGGCTAGACATTGAATTTTGGTCACCTGGAATTACCACCTAAATCTAACCTAATATTAACATCGGGAAACAGACTACAGAATGTTACGTTTACACACATCCACAAATTACATGTAAATGCATCAGCTTTTTTATAGTGTAATACTCACTACTCACTACTTGAGTACTTTTAAAAGGTCTACATTTTACTCATACTTTGAGTAATATTTACAACATATACTTTTACTCGCACTACATTTTTATGCAAGTAATGATACTTTTACTTATGATTTTTCTGTACTCTTTCCAATACTGGCAACATCGCAGAAAAGCAAATGAACTCACCGTCATTATTTTAAAATATTGTACAACCCGATGCTGAATAAATAACCGGAATGTATATTGCAGACCATTCTTAGAGCTCTGTTGGAAATTTTAAAAAACAATCCAGAAATGATTTATAAATTATTCATACTGTGCACAAGCTGCAAGCAGAATATCAGAAGTGCTTTCTTTCCAAATCCAAAAGATAGCTGGAAAAGTTGCGCACATTATAGACGTCATTTGAAAAGAAAGCCCTTGCATCTGATGTTGTCGTTTCAGTCTCAATATTTACCATAAAACAGAAAATAAATTAGCATGATACGCTAATATAATAGCCTTTCTTTTCATATATTTGTAATGCATCAACGCAAAGTCATTCATATTTTACTGCAAAGCATTATAAAAGCGATTATATTCCACAACTCCACAAGAGAGTGCCACGGCATTAACATTTTGGTGCTTCTCTGCCCTTCATTAAATACCCATGAGTCACAAAAACTGTAATCCTGGAAGTAAAGCCTTCCAATCTGGATCTAACTGGAACTGCAGCTTACATACATATACACAAAAACCTTGATCTAGGTTACTAGTTTACATTACACATAAATTCCTGTTTATACTAAATTCTCTCCATGTAAAGAAGCTGTAAGATCACAGATGACAGTTTTAAAGTGCAGCTGACAGTGAGTCTCTGTGGCACGGGGCATTTAAGAAGCCAAACGGCATCAGTGTCAGAAGGATGGATGGACTGAATGCAGTGTTTTTTTTCTACTGAGAATGTGTTTCTCTGATGCCTCTGAGGAACTGGACCATTAAATGTGCACAGTCAGGAAAATTTGTCCCGAGCCTCACTCAAGGGCACGCAGCTGATAGGGGTCTATCAGTGGCTATTTTGTGCAGATCATGCCGACTGGGACTTGACTGGCCCAAACATACCAAGATAGAGTCGCTTCATCTTTGAGAATGGAAGGTGTCATTAAACACCTATCAATATCAGCTGGCCACGCAATCACACCAGACATGACATCAACTAGAGGAAACCGGAGATCCAGTATAAGTCAATGCGGCTTAAAAATGGCAAAAAACACATTCTTACGCACACATCGTTCACCGTATATCATACATCTACAACATCATTCATTATTCATTTGGGATGCCGTAATTGATAATGATATAGAGCGATAAACCCTGACAAACTACATCTCTTATTACAGTAATCTGCAGCAGTATGCCCTGAAGAACAGGTAAACGTGCATAAATAACAAGAGTACACTTCTGACTCTCGGGTTTTGGCCATCTGTGACATGGAGCTCATCCAGGATGCACCAAAGATGATCTCATTTTGACCTGCGGTACTAAACGGTCTATATTAAAACTTTTCAGTTAGGTTGTACTTCAGATATTAGTCAGCATTTTTCAGTGAGTCATTTTGGGCTATTAAACACACTGTGTTTGACATATTGTCCAATATAAAGACCTTTTGAGGGCCTGCTACAGACTAACGATGGCAACTTATTTGACTATGAATATACTTTGGATCATCTTCACTTCAAGAACTGCTAAGATCTACATTAAGACAAATGATTGGGTTCAGTGTAACAGAACGTCCTCTATACAATAACAGAATGGGTTTGCTGAGAAAAGGAAAACAACCTTTATGTTAACATAATAATTTTAAACACAGCACTTCTGTAACAACGATGTCTACATGAACATGTAAAAGGTTAAATATTCACACAAAATATGTGTGCGGGATGAATCATCAGAAATTCTGCCCATTACCCCTAGTAAGAAAATACTTTTAAAAATCATTTATATGATATGATATATGATATGATAGGGCTGCACGATTCTGGCAAAAATGTGAATCACGATTTATTTTTGCTTAAAATCAAGATCACGATTTTCTCACAATTCTGTAAATATAAAAAAAGTTAATATGATTAGCCTATTATTATTGTTAATTCTCAAACATATGGTAAAACAAAACTAATAATATTAGGCCTACAGTATGTGTAGGTATACTGTTGCTTAAAATGCTAAATTTTGTATGATCATTATAGTGGACTTTTAATGGACAGACTTTCAATATGTCCTGTTTGTTAATTCCCAGTAAAATTATGACATCAGATTATAACTAGGGCTGTGCAATAATCGAAAATCCGATTTCGATTTTGGCTTCAAACGATTATGAAAAATCATTAATCAAGATAAACGATTATTGCATCATATACCGCCCCCTTTCCAGCTGTACACACTTGTTGCTATTAAAAGCGCGAAAGACTGAGTGCTTACGTGTGTGTGCGGCATGCGCACACATTCAGAAGCATGCGGCCGGTCAGCATTCGTTCTCATTCGCACACTGAGACGAGCAGAGGAGCGCAGACATCTAAAGTCATCTTAACGCGAACGCTTTAATGGTCAAATAGGTGTCAAAATGCGGTGTGATTATTCTTATTAACCCTCATTTGTGTAATAATCAAACGAGTTGAGAATCAAAAGAAACGTGAAAGAGAAACCCTTAAATTGACAGCGTGAAATATCCCTGCTGCCACCTGTTTTTATCATTATTCAAACAAAACGAGAAAATCCCTGACTGCTCTTGACTGAAGAATTTTTGTAGCTAAAGTGTTTTTATTAGGGGGAAGATGTTTAAAGCACAGTTTGTTTCATATTTTTATTCTATTGTATTTATTTCTCTTTCCTTTGCAGGGTGGAAATGACTGTATATTTGCAGTTGAAGTCAGAATTATTAGCTCTCCTGAATATAAGCAACCTTTTTCCTGCCCAATTTCTGTTTAATGGAAAGAAGTTTTTTTAAACTTATTTCTGAACATAACAGTTTTGAAATCTCATTTCTAATTACTGATTTCTTTTATCTTTGCTATGATGACAGCACATAATATTTTACTAGATATTTTTCAAAATACAAGCATTCAGATTAAAGTGCAGTTCAAAGGCTTAATTAGAGTAATTAGGCAAGTCATTGTTTAACAGTAGTTTCTTCAGCAGACAACCAAAAATATATTGCTTAAGGGGGCTAATAAAATTGACCTTAAAATAGGTTTCAAAATATTTAAACCTGCTTTTATTCTAGCTAAAATAAAACAAATAAACCTAGAACAAAAAATTATAGGAAATGCTGTTAAAATTCCTTGCTCTGCTAAACATCATTTGGGAAATTTTTATTTTTAAAAATTCTCAGGAGCGCTAATAATTTTGACTTCAATTAATAATTGTTTTGAATAATCGTGATTACAATTATGACCAAAATAATCGTAATAATGATTTTTCCCAAAAATGCAGCCCTAATTATAACTATTCATAATTATAAAATAGATTTATTATGTTTAAGACATGTGCTTTTCATTTATCATTAACAACATTATTAGACCACTTGTTTTCACTGGTAAAATTAGAATTTTGTTATTATCAGATTCCTTCTTAGATTATATTCAACATTATATATAGACTAGGGTTGTTATACTGACACAATAAACATTTATTTTCATGCACAACATTTTGTGTTCGCTGTGAAAAAAAAAAACATATCAGATGCTTGTCGTAATCATAACTGTAAAATGCGATATGGTCATTTAAACGATGTGCGCACAGGTTTCACTTCCAAGTGTGGCCCATGGCTGCTGTCACGGTGAGAAAAAAACACATACATCAAATCAAACCTCCCGCACAGCCCTCAAACGATCGCTCTGTGCAACAAACTGAACGTTAGTTATAATTTCATTACTTGTTATTCACAGCCTATGCAGGTTGTGTTCACTAAAGTATGCATCATGCGTGCACGCGCATGTTCTCTGAAGTAAACAAACACCTTGCGGTCTGCTCAAGTTTGATTTCACAGCCGCAAGAATACATCTTTACATGAAGACAAAAATGACATTTTTGGGTGAATTATACCTTATAAATACAGTATGTGACACTTTTAATGCCATTTGAAGGTGTCAATGTTGCTGTGAAGACTTGTGTGACTGCCTTGCTTCTCTCTTGACCTTGAAAATATAATTAGCAGAATCATAGAAAAGCTGAATTTAGATCATGTGTAAGGTCGAATCGAGATTGTGATCTTTTTTCGATTAATCGTGCTGCCCTATGATATGATATGAAATATGATTTACAACAGTTTTGTCTGGTTCTTGAATCTGATTGGGTGATAGCCGTGCACTATTCTGCAATATCAGCACTCGTACAGCCTCTTCACCCTGTACTTTTGAGGATTTTTTAAGGCAGAAATGTAGTAGATTGCAACTATGCAGTTTATTTATTAGGACAGTGCCTATTTTAAATATTTATAGATACAGCGCGTCGGCATCTATCAGCCTGTCATACTGAGCAAAGCAAAGACGGTTGACGTCTGCCACAAAATGTCATCAGTGACCGCATAATAATTAGAGAGAAAAAAAACTGCGTAATTTCAAACTACAGCTGATCAAATCATAAAACAGGTCGGTTATATATTATAGTGGTCTATTTATACCATAGTAATCTGCTAGTGTTAGCTTTGCTTTGGCTTTTTCTGTGTTAATTATTGTGATCTCCTGATTGCAACAGAGAAATACTGGGAAATCTCTGTAGACTGATGGCATGATGATGATATTCAACCTTATAATAATAAAAATGTCAGCAAAATCACCTGTTTTGTAATCACTTTAGATATTAGGCTAGAGAATCATTCAATCACCAGCTCTAAAGTGACATTTGTAAAGTAGCAACAGTTTCTCCTGTTCTGACGGTCAGTTGCAGATGTGAATGAATGGTGGAAAAAAGTAGTTCATCACACCAAAGGATTTTTAGACTCTGTGTTTGTTTTTTTATATACACAATTATGCCGTCAAACTGTTGTATAAATACCATATCGCTCGTAGCAGTTGCTGTATATAGTTATTGGTGGGATACTGAGGCACTCGGCCGCAACGCACGCCTCCCACCAGTGCCAATATACAGCCATATTGCACTGCTACTCGTGAGATATTATATTATATTATATTATATTATATTATATTATATTATATTATATTATATTATATTATATTATATTATATTATATTATATTATATTATATTATACATCAACCAAGTCTTTCTTTATCTTAGTAAGACCATATAGTTATCTAAAACACAGACAGATGAAATATTGATTCTCTACCCTTTACCTCTTACCACAGAATATTAAAAGCTTTTTAACCACAGTATGTACATCCAAGTCTCTGGCAGTTTTGTCCACATACACATACTCTTGTCCTGTTCTTGAACACCTCCTCCATCTGTGACACTTCCATCCCACACAGAGACGACAAATGAATTGTGTCCTGCCTGCTTGTTTTGTCCTCGGGCCATGTTGCGTGCTTTTTAAACAAAGTTCCCACTCACACACTTGTTTAAAAGAGAATATTGTCAGCATCTTAACGTCACCTCCCACGTGACAAATTAAACACTAAGTACTTTTCATCTCAGCCCTAAAGCAAACGCCATTAAACTCTGAGGCAGTAAAACATGACCAGTGCATGAATTCGACACTGTATCATCCACTTTTATCACACATAAAAGAAAACTATCTGCCATCTCAACCGCCAATGAAGTGATTCAGACTTTTGAGAAAATGTCAATACCGAGAAAATGAGCGTGTCATTTAATGTCTCACATCATTCAGAAGTTCATTCCCTGTGGGTAATGTAAAGCGCTTAGCTTCAGTAAGTTTGCTGCCGGCTGTGCTTGTGTGTTGTGATGACTAAAACTCTTTAGTTCTGCAGCACGCGTCCTTATGGAGTATAACAGAGGGCACAGAATCAATGCCAGCCTGCTCAATCCAAAGGAAAGTGCTACCACGCCTGCTCAATCCAAAGTGCACCCAGCTACCAGCCTGCTCAATCCAAGGGACAGCGCTACCAAGTTGACCAACCACAGAGCTTACGATATGCATTGTTGCGACGTGTTGTTACATTTTTCAAGAGGTGCATGTCAGCTTTGGCATCAGCCACGGCAAGGGCTATGTGACTGTGTGAAAGCTGCGCCGGACCACACAATTGCACGTGACGCAGAAGTATGAATCAGCCTTAAGGTTCGTGTTGCTACCCAAACAGCATTTTAACTTTGCCAGCTGTCATCATATATTAAAATTGAACAAGAAAAAAATGTTATTTAAAGGATGCACAGTTTATAGGCTACCAGACTAGTCTAAGCCAATAAATGGTTATTTTAAATGTTACATTTTCAGACTGAAAAGTTAACTATTGGCGCGCTTTATTAAACTTGAAAAATTCTGGATCATTTCCACCAGTTGATGTGTTAATCAAACATTGTGAAAAATAAGCTGTAGATATGAAAGTGAAGGAACACTTAAGAATACAATAGAATGAGCATCCAAATTATAAATTATTTGCACCATTTGATCCACTTCGAATGCGTTGCTAGCCTTCCAGCATACAGAACATTAGTGAACGTTTTTACTAGAGGAAAGGTTTGGGGGTTTTTGTACTGTGAAAAATTTGTTCGATAAGAATTTCTCGAATAATTTTGGAATAAGAAAGGTAAAGACTCTGCAATAAGGGATTTTAAAATAAAAACAGCTGTTTCTATCTGCCTTAGGGCTGCTGAGAGTCGAGGCTGATAATAAATCAACATTCATGTTTTTAATCCTATTTTGGATTATTCTACCTTTTAAATTAAATATTAATTCTCTGACTAAAATAAAAGCATGATGCATGAACACTTGAAGAGAAAAAATACTGTATGGGCTATTATTGATGATGAGCCACAAGACAAGGGAAAGCCACCTTATTTTTGTCTAGTAGGCTAAAGTAGTTCTGCTGTTGTAGGCAGAAATTTTCAAATCTGCTGTCATTTAAGTTTCTAAACACTGTAAGTAAAAGAGGTTCTTGGTGTTGTTTTTAAGTGTTTAAGAAAACACAGGCAAGTTTAGGCAATCCACCGCTTTGCACATTTTGTGTGCTTCTAATTCAACATCAATTGACCTACAAATTGGAAATGCGAGAGAGTGTATGTTCCAATACATTTGTGTCTACTATGTGACCCTATTAATCCATATATATTTATAGAGGTACATTATTTTACAGATTTATTGTGAGTTTTTACTGTGTGTAATGACGCTGCAATCTGTAATGCAGTGCAAATCCCTGAATAAATGTTCCAAGCTGAAGTAAAGATTTAATCTAAAGAACTGTTATCTATTTTGGGTATGTTAAATAAGAGAACTAGGCTATATATTTAAAGTGATAGGGTGCAAGGGTTACAAGAATACATATAATTGTTAGTAGCAGCCGTAGATTGCATTTTGTTTTTGTAATCAAGTTTAAAATATTAAAATCATATTAATATAAGATTTTGTATTGTATTTTGTCTATATATCAATTTGCAGCTTCCAAAAAATGAATGTATATATAGTTATTTAGTATCACCCACTACCCACAGTGCTTGGTCTAGCCAACTGTTCTCTGTGTTGTTTTTCATTGTCTCTTTTCTCTTACACAATTAAAGCAATTTTTTTACAATATTAAATTAAAAGATCAATACAGATCTTCCTCACAGAAATCAGGAAAGTGGTCCAAATTCGACAAACGAGATGCCCAGGTGTAATGAGGAATAAGTCTCCATCTACTTGTGCATGTTAATCGGCCTCTGATGTCTTAAGTTCACGTTTATCACATATCAAGCTCTTATATTAAGACTATAACTACTGACCACTACATAATCAATATTTAAGTGTGACGTTTAACAGAGAGTGCAGTGATTTAATTTACAAGCAAAAATCCTAGCTGTGTGGGGTCAAAGTTCAAACGCACCATTCAAATCGATAAAGATTACGACGCAATTCATCAATGCGTTTTTGTCTTCCCAGGACACTACAATTAACTAAATGGATAAAAATCAGTGTTGTGTTTGACTTTGTGATTTGCACATTATGTTCATATTGACTGACGCAGCGTATCAACAGAAAGACGAGCAAGTTGAATGATGAGCCAAAAACGACTGATCATCAGAGCATTTGTGCACACGCTGACTTACAAAGACAATGTTGAACCTAAAGAACCTACGACAGCTGAGAAATCCAATGAAACCGCACACACTTGCTGAGACATCTTAATGTTTATTGGCAACCGACTGTTTTAGGTGTGCCAAGTAATGCTGAGTAATAGAGAGCAGTGAGGTGTAGGTGGATGAATCCTGCAAGCAATCAATCCACAGCTTGGTTGAATGACTTAGTCACAGACTTTATATTTTTCGTAGCTAAAAACAGGAAGTAACACAAGCTACAAGAGTTGTTTTCACTTTTTAGGAGGTCAAGAATAAGAGCGCAGTAAAGTGACTCGTGAGCGAAGAGGGAAAGTGGCCTCCATTTCCAGTTTCACTCAGAGAAAATAAACAAAAATGAACATGTTCTTGTCACATGATCCAACAATCAAGTCAGAAATCTCTTACTGCCATGCTACGACACTTCAGTCTATTCGCTTTTCACAATCCCAGTCAGACACACACTACCAGTTTCACAACCTCTTAACATTCTTTCTGTGCAGTCCAAGCAAGTTTCACTTAATAGCTTAAAATGTATATTTTGCCGATAATTACACTCTCAACTTAATAGGGTCTTTAATGATAGGTCTACCAATTTGGGAAGGAACTAAAAAGACAGAATGCTGGTAACTTATTTAATGTGCTGTTTATATTGTTTTAAAATTGAAGAACTACTTTAACAGATAGTTAGAAAAAACAAAACAAAGGGAAATGTGTGGGATCAAGCAAAAGACAAACCAGCTGAAAGGATATTAATACATTTAATTTTAAATTGTAAAGAAATCAGTGTTTTTGAAACCAAAGAAGACAGCAGAAGTCAACGATTTGCTTTAATTGTTTAGTCTGACATGTTTACGGTTCCAAAATAGTTTAAGTGTTTCTGAAAACAATATATATTGGCTAAAATCGCCTACTACTCTGTAGGTACTAGACATGGGTTGATAACCGTTTTCAAGGTGTAGCGTGGTTTGGAAAAATCAAGGTTTTAAAACCTTCAAAATTTCTGCTATACCCTTCCTAAGGTAACTTATGATTTTTTTTAATTTACATTTATTTACAAATCTGTGTTTTTGAAACAAAAGATGATAGCAGAATGATTGATTCACTTAGATATTTAGATTTTTTAGCCTAACATCCCAGCAGGCACACAACATCATATGACGTTGATATTAGGTTAGATGTAGGTCGTAAAATCAGACGACTAAAATTCAATGTCTCGCCAGCATCTAAGGACAACATTAATTTGACATCCAATATAGAGGTTGATTTTATGTTGTGTTGGAAAGTGATCAAAATCCAACGTCGAGCCAACATCTTAAACCAACGTCATATTGACATCAAACACTGACGTTTATTCTTCAAGTATAGGAACCAAAACATACGTCTGATCGACATTAGGTTGGGTGTTGGGTTCTGATGTCAACCTGATTTTTAATTCCAAGCAAAATGCAACGTCCCCACAACATCAATCTGATGTCATGTTGACGTCCTGTGCCTGCTGGAATGTTTACGGTTCAAAAAAAGTATGTTCTATACAGTAGGAATGGGACTAGTATGAATGGAGCTAGGACGTAGTACAGAATCAGATGACATTTTGTTATTATCACATGACATACCCGCTTCACTCCAATTCATGAATTCTCTCATGGTGCATCATGGGAAAGCATAGCATCCATCGGATACACACTTTATAATCTCACCGGAAGTCATATGGGTACTTCTCATATACTGTTTTTGAATTCTGGGAATTCATACATACTACTCAGCTCGCATACTGTTTTTAGTGTACTATATGTGATTTTGTATGGAGCCATTGTATCTAAAGCAAAAAAGTTGTTGCTTTTTATTCAGATTTAAAAATAATATTTTTAGAGCAGTAATCACGATACCGTGAAACAGTGATATTTCTATCAAAGGTTATCATAACATTAGAATCTTTTACCGGCCCATGCCTAATATTAAGACAAATAAACAAATCACAAAACCATAATAAAAAATTGTTATTATTACGAATTATAATAACAGTGTTTTCTGCTATATATATATAATAATAATAACAGCTACTTTTAAATTGTTTCCACAGGTTATTTGTTTTACATTATGGCTTAAAGAAGTGATATTTTGCATTTTACTAAATGCAAAATTTACTAAATGACTTAAAATTGTTCCACATTATGAAGTTTGTGCAGAAGGGGAACCGCTTTTGAGCTTCATTATGAATTGATTTCAGTGATTTTAAATGTAAAACTGTGTGTAACAACAGAAACAATAAAAGTGCATCTATGTATGGGAATGAAAGTGAATATTTTGAGTTTTTCTAATAAATTCACAGGTGTCAAATCCAGTTCCTGAAGGGCCGCAACTCTGCACAGCTTAGTTTCAAGTTTCTGCTCCAGCACACTATAGGTTTCAAACATAACTGAAGGACTCAATTACTTTGATCAGGTGAGTTTAATTAGGATTGGAACTAATCTGTGCAGAGCTACAGCCCTCCAAGAACTGGATTTGACACCTTTGGTCTAGTTTTTGTATATGTGTGTCTGTACTGGAACCATAATACTACTAATGGTAAGATTACTGTTTTTATTGTGACTTTATAGTACTAAAGGTATCGTTCATTCTGCTTTCTAAAACATTTATTTACAGTATATTGCATTTTTCATGGATGCACCGATATGGAAAATCTGATTGAAGCTAACTACAACTACAATATTTCACATATTAAGTGGATCAAATCCATAATTTAATCCTTTTTCATGATCCAAAATAAAAAAAAATTAGTATTTATCAGCCAATGCTAATATGTGCATATCCCAAATCTTTTATCTAACTACTTGCCAAAAACAGGAAATAATATTTAGAAATTGGTTTGACATTTCAGTAATCACAAACCATTAAACATAATAACACTAGTCATCAAAAGCTGTCTCTCTTACACACACACCTCACAGCCACAAAATAAACCTTAATTCAGGAATGATTTTTAGGATCAAGTACAATGATTGACCCACAAGACCATATTCATTCCACGCCTGAGATCCCAGAAAAAAACTTAATAAAAAAATTCAGCGTTAAGCCAAAAGTTACTGAAGCAAGACATTACCTTATTTTGTAGTTTGGTAAGGTGTGCTTCCTCTTGATAACTCTCTTGAGCTGGTTGACTATGATGGAGGTGAGCTGAGGCAGAGGACGACCCTCAAACTGAGACTTCACCTCGAAGTCTATCAACGGGTCCTCCAGGAACGAGAAGGACCAGTGCGTGAAAGGCATGCGGGTGAACTGCAGCTTCAGGCGGCCTGCGACCCGGGTCATCTTGACGAACAGATAAGCCGATTTACCGAAAACCAGATCGACGTCGATGGCCAGATGAAAGCCGCCGTTATATTCCAAGTCAACCTCGAAATTCAGCTCCTCCGGCATGTTGTCTTCGTTGACAGCCACGGGTTTCATTAGTCTGGCTGTTTTGAAAACGGGCACCGAGTTGCCCAGGGAAACATCCCGCAGACTGAGCCCCTCCAGCAGGCGCCCGGCAGTCTTGGTCTGGAGGAGCTCCTCAAACTCTACCTTGATCTTTTTGGTGATCCAGTGCCGGACGACCGGCGTGTCTCGGAGCTCTCGGAATAAAAACAGAATGATGGCATTGAGGAAGTCGCATGTCTCGGCTTTGGAGCTGTGCTGAGGGTCGCTCAGGGAAGGCGGTGGCGGCGAGGATGGCTGCTGTTTGGGGCTGCTGCCGGGGACGGGGGTCTCTTGTTGCTTGGGAGAAGCGGCCTCCGGTTGTTTGGAGACTGGCGACGGGCTGTCCGGTTGTTGCGGCGCTGAATCGGCTTGCTGGCTGCTAAAATAATCCTTGAGCGCAGGATCAGGAACTACTTTGACATATTGCACTGTTCTGGCGACAGGCTCGGGGCTCCTCCGGTACAGCAGTAAGAGCTGCAGGAGGAGCGTGACGACGGCCCCGGAGAAGGCAGACAGTAATATCAGGTATATCATCTTCGGATCCCCCGCTGCGGCTTGCGGGTTAGAGTGTACTCATGTTCCGCTGTCAGCCCGATTAAACAAAAGCGAGTTCCACCTGGCCGCTCACAAAGCTGCCATATCATCTGCTCCTTTCCTGGGCTTCGGAAAACGGCCGCCGATTGGTGGAACGTAACGTCGCGTCATTGCGCTGAAAGCCCTGCGTCATGACGGCATCTGCCGGGCTGCGACCGAATGGCTTTGATCGCGACACATTTAATGCACATATTATTGACAAGAAACAAGTACTGTAAGGTTTTAAGCTGAATATGAACTGTTCTCGTGTTATCATGAAAAATAAATGTTATTACATTATCAATTTGTATTATTTTATATAAGTAGTTTTTATATAATACAAAATTGTCGAGTATTTTATATAATTTGTGTATTTTTTACTATAATACAATAGCCTAAATATAGAAAGAAATGCGAAAATACAATGACGATAACACAGGAATGTAGTAAGCATGTCTGTTAGAATTGCTGTTATTTATATTAATTAAATGGCCCATACTCAACCTATTTTTATTTCTAAATTAAAGCATATCTGTAGCTAATGTTTGTGCAAAAATTAAATGTCCTTATATTTCAATTTATACATTAATATGGCATACTTTTCATACAACAATATTGCGAAAAATACTAATTATATATAAAAGAATTATTGTTGAGTTTCGGCTAGAATGTTTATTATTATTTCTTACTTATAAAAGTATTTTCTAGCATATTGATGATTTTATCCACAAACAATTTTATTGTGTTAATAATTAAGGAATAAAAATAATTAAAATCTCGTTTGACATATCAGTATCAAAGTGTTTTGTTAGAGTTTAATTACTTCCATTAAGGACTTATGCTATATTTTATTATTATTATTATTATTATTATTACTACTACTACTACTACTACTATTATTTTTGTTATTATTGTTAATTTATTTATTCATTTTCCTTCAGCTTAGTCCCTTTATTCATCAGGGGTCACCACATCGGAATGAACCAACAACTTATCCAGCAAAGCGGATGCCCTTTCAGCTGCAACCTAGTAATGGAAAACACCCATACACACTCATACACTATGGCAAATTTAGTTTATTCAATTCACCAATAGTGCATGTCTTTGGAGTGTGGGGGAAACCAGGGCATCGGGAGGAAACACACGCCAACATAGGGAGAACATACAAACTCCACACAGAAATGCCAACAGACCCAGCCAGGACTTGAATCAGTGACCTTCTTGCTGTGAGGTAACAGTGCTAACCACTGAGCCACCGTGTCATCCCATTATGATGATGATGATTATTATTATTATTATTAGTAGTAGTAGTAGTAGTAGTAGTAGTAGTAGTAGTAGTAGTAGTAGTAGTAGTAGTAGTAGTAGTAGTACCCTATTAAAATTTTATTGGATATTATTTTGATTAATATTTAAGCATCATTACTGTAAATATTGTAATGAGGACACCCTTTTTATGTGAATATAGTGCAAAAACATTATTATTATGTTTACCTAACATTGTTTATGAAATAATAAATAGAATATGGAATAGAATAGAATGCCCTTTATTGTCACTGTACACATATACAATGTGCATTTTACACATGTGCGATGAGATTAAGTGCATCTCACTACTCAGTGCAAACATGTAAATATATCCTTACAATACAAATCACACTATACAACATGTTACAGTAGAAATTATATAGATGATAAACAGTAGAGCAAAATAGGGGATGAGAGGGGGTAGGGTGAGGTGAAGTAAACAGTTCTGTAAAAACCATGTCAGATTAAAAAAATCAGTTTACCAAAATCACATAATAGAGTTTGCAAGTAAAATAACTTGTAAGTGGTGGAAAGAGGCCCTTCATTTATTTATTTATTTATTTATTTATTTATTTATTTATTTATTTATTTGTTCTCTTGAAAGGCTACCAAGCCTAATGTGGTCAAAATGCATCGCTAATACTGAGCCAGGGACCTGTTTCTGAGGTCTGTGTTCAGTTCTCAGCCAATAGCATTGCATATGTTTAAACACTGGGTATGCAGCCATTACCTTGATTGAAACAATTAATCCCCACGTTGGCTGGCAGGAATGCCCTCTCACAAATCCTGTTTGATCTTTATCAACTCATGTTTCTCTGCTACTGGAGATCTGATCTACTTCAGTCCAGAGGCACACATTTATAATACATTACAAAAGTGGGGGTAAACCAAATCCAAATTAAGGAGAACATTGCTGCTGCTCCATCTCGTGGGCTATTGGAGATATTGCAGCAAAAACGTCCAGGCAGAGGATGTGCTTATCATGTAGTGTTGGTCGTTTATAAATACGATTGATGATTAACAGATAATATTTTAAAAGGACCTGTATTTATAGAAAAATGACCTTGCATAATTTCAATTAGTTTAAAGTTGGCAAAAGGATACATCTGACCAATTTGAAAAGTAAACAAAAAACTGTTAGGAGACAGGTAGTAGTGTCATTGGCCGAGTGGTCTAAGGCGCCAGACTCAAGGTTAAACTTTCTCACTTGATGAGGCTTCTGGTCTCCGAATGGAGGCGTGGGTTCAAATCCCACTTCTGACAGCACATTTTACAAGATTCAACTAAAGTAATTCATGCAAATCTTTAAAAAAAAGGACTTTTAAGCAATATGTAAGTCTACTTGCATGCAAATTGAGAGTGTTTATATCTAAAACAAAACCCAATGAAATGACAAAATTATAACATTTTTATTCCCATTTTCCTCATTGTAAATAACAAATTTCAAAGTGGTATCCCTGACTCTTTTAAAAATTAGCCAAAAATAAATGTATGGTCCCATAGTATTTTGGCGGAAAAATAAAATAAAATGAAACAAACAAACAAATAGATACATAAACAAACAAACAAATAAATAAATAAATAAATAAATATATAAATAAAGGAGAGGCAGTGGTGCAGTAGGTAGTGCTGTCGCCTCACAGCGAGAAGGACGTTGCTTTGAACCTCGGCTCAGTTGGCGTTTCTGTGTGGAGTTTGCATGTTCTCCCTGCCTTCGTGTGGGTTTCCTCCGGGTGCTCTGGTTTCCCCCACAGTCCAAAGCCATGCGGTACAGGTGAATTGGGTAGGCTAAATTGTCCGTAGTGTGTGAATGTGAGTGTGGATGTTTCCCAGAGATGGGTTGTGGCTGGAAGGGCATCCGCTGCGTAAAAACTTGCTGGATAAGTTGGTGGTTCACTCTGCTGTGGCAACCCCGGATTAATAAAGGGACTAAGCCGACAAGAAAATAAATGAATAAATAAATAAATAAATAACATGACCCTAAAAATAGACTAATTATTTAAACTTTCAATTAACCATTGTATATAATTTATTTTGCATTTATCTAGCAAATTTATTGTGTATGGCCTAAACATCCAAAGTCCTTTACTATAGTCCGAGTGGGTCTCTTGCTTTAGTTTTCTATACTTTGCATTATTTCAGTTAACTCAACTTCCCTTTTGATTGACGATTGAATTATAATTCTATAAGATTTCAATTACAAAAATTATACTGCTAACTTTACCACAAAAATTATTTTACTTTAAACGTTTCTTTAGAAAATATCCTCTCCATGCATGGGCCCTGGCCCCCAGATTATTGATGCAGCGCTACCAGAGATCGATTCTTGATGTTTACCATTGTCAGAATGGCCGAGTGGTCTAAGGCGCCAGACTCAAGGTTAAACCTTCTCACTTGTTGAGGCTTCTGGTCTCCGAATGGAGGCGTGGGTTCAAATCCCACTTCTGACAAATCATTTTACAAGATTCAACTAAAGTAATTCATGTAAATCTAAAAAAAGGACTTGTAAGCAATATGTAAATCTACTTGCAAATGTTTCATGCAAATAGGCAGTGTTTATAAATCTAAAACAAATCCCAATGAACTGACAATATTATAAAATATTTATTGCCATTTCCCTTTTTGTAAATAACAAATTTCAAAGTGGTGCCCCTGACCCTTTTTAAATGAGCCAAAAATAAATGTATGGTCCCATAGTATTTTGGTGGAAAATAAAACTTAATAAAACAAACAAACAAAAAGATACACGAACATACAAAAAAATAATAATGATAATAATAAATAAATAAATAAATAAATAAACAAACAAATAAATAAGTAAACAAATAAATAAATAAAAAAATAAAAAAAATAAATAAATAAATAAATAAATAAATTTAAAAAAAGTGCTTTACAATAGTATGATGGGTTCTGTTGCTTACATTTTGTATACTTTTATTTATTTTAGTTAACTCAATTTGCCTTTTGATTGATGATTAAATTATAATTCTATAAGATTTTTATTAAAAAAAATATTCTGCTAACTTTACCACAAAAAGTCTGTTACTCTGAAAGTCTCTTTAGAAAATATCCTCTTCATGGGACCTGGCCCCTGGATTGTTGATGCATCGCTACGAGAGAATGATTGCTTCTTCACAGTAGTGTCAGGATGGCCGAGTGGTCTAAGGCGCCAGACTCAAGGTTAAACCTTCTCACTTGATGAGGCTTCTGGTCTCCGAATGGAGGCGTGGGTTCAAATCCCACTTCTGACAGCACATTTAACAAGATTCAACTGAAGTAATTTATGTAAATCTAAAAAAAAAGACTTTTAAGCAATATGTAAGTCTACTTGCATGCAAATTGAGAGTTTTTATATCTAAAACAAAACCCAATGAACTGACAAAATTATAAAATATTTATTCCCATTTTCCTCATTGTAAATAACAAATTTCAAAGTGGTGTCCCTGACTCTTTTAAAAATTAGCCAAAAATAAATGTATGGTCCCATAGTATTTTGGCGGGAAAATAAAATAAAACAAACAAACAAAAATATACACAAACAAACAAATAGATACATAAACAAACAAACAAACAAACAAATAAATAAATAAATAAATAACATGACCCTAAAAATAGACTAATTATTTAAACTTTCAATTAACCATTGTATATAATTTATTGTGCATTTATCTAGAGCATTTATTGTGTATAGCCTACACATCCAAAGTCCTTTACTATAGTACGAGTGGGTCTCTTGCTGTAGTTTTCTATACTTTGTATTATTTCAGGTAACTCAACTTCCCTTTTGATTGACGATTGAATTATAATTCTATAAGATTTCAATTACAAAAATTATACTGCTAACTTTACCACAAAAATTATTTTACTTTAAACGTTTCTTTAGAAAATATCCTCTCCATGCATGGGCCCTGGCCCCCAGATTATTGATGCAGCGCTACCAGAGATCGATTCTTGATGTTTACCATTGTCAGAATGGCGGAGTGGTCTAAGGCGCCAGACTCAAGGTTAAACCTTCTCACTTGTTGAGGTTTCTGGTCTCCGAATGGAGGCGTGGGTTCAAATCCCACTTCTGACAGCACATTTTACAAGATTCAACTAAAGTAATTCACGCAAATCTTAAAAAAAAAGGACTTGTAAGCAATATGTAAGTCTACTTGCATGCAAATTGAGAGTGTTTATATCTAAAACAAAACCCAATGAAATGACAAAATTATAAAATATTTATTCCCATTTTCCTCATTGTAAATAACAAATTTCAAAGTGGTGTCCCTGACTCTTTTAAAAATTAGCCAAAAATAAATGTATGGTCCCATAGTATTTTGGCGGGAAAATAAAATAAAACAAACAAACAAAAAGATACACAAACAAACAAATAGATACATAAACAAACAAACAAACAATCAAATAAATAAATAAATAAATAAATAACATGACCCTAAAAATAGACTAATTATTTAAACTTTCAATTAACCATTGTATATAATTTATTTTGCATTTATCTAGCGCATTTATTGTTTATGGCCTACACATCCAAAGTCCTTCACTATAGTACGAGTGGGTCTCTTGCTTTAGTTTTCTATACTTTGTGTTATTTCAGTTAACTCAACTTCCCTTTTGATTGACGATTGAATTATAATTCTATAAGATTTCAATTACAAAAATTATACTGCTAACTTTACCACAAAAATTATTTTACTTCAAACGTTTCTTTAGAAAATATCCTCTCCATGGGCCCTGGCCCCCAGATTATTGATGCAGCGCTACCAGAGATCGATTCTTGATGTTTACCATTGTCAGAATGGCCGAGTGGTCTAAGGCGCCAGACTCAAGGTTAAACCTTCTCACTTGTTGAGGTTTCTGGTCTCCGAATGGAGGCGTGGGTTCAAATCCCACTTCTGACAGCACATTTTACAAGATTCAACTAAAGTAATTCACGCAAATCTTAAAAAAAAGGACTTGTAAGCAATATGTAAGTCTACTTGTAAATGTTTCAAGCAAATAGGCAGTGTTTATAAATATGAAACAAATCCCAATGAACTGACAATAGTATAAAATATTTATTGCCATTTCCCTTTTTGTAAATAACAAATTTCAAAGTGGTGTCCCTGACCCTTTTTAAATGAGCCAAAAATAAATGTATGGTCCCATAGTATTTTGGGGGGGAAATAAAATAAAATAAAGCAAACAAACAAATAGATACACAAACAAACAAACAAATAAAAATAAATGTATAAAAAAATAAACAAACAAACAAACAAATAAATAAATAAATAAATAAATAAATAAATACAAAGTGCTTTACAATAGTATGATGGGTTCTGTTGCTTACATTTTGTATACTTTTATTTATTTTAGTTAACTCAATTTGCCTTTTGATTGATGATTAAATTATAATTCTATAAGATTTTTATAAAAAAAAAATATTCTGCTAACTTTACCACAAAAAGTCTGTTACTCTGAAAGTCTCTTTAGAAAATATCCTCTACATGGGACCTGGCCCCTGGATTGTTGATGCATCGCTACGAGAGAATGATTGCTTCTCCACAGTAGTGTCAGGATGGCCGAGTGGTCTAAGGCGCCAGACTCAAGGTTAAACCTTCTCACTTGATGAGGCTTCTGGTCTCCGAATGGAGGCGTGGGTTCAAATCCCACTTCTGACAGCACATTTTACAAGATTCAACTGAAGTAATTTATGTAAATCTAAAAAAAAAGACTTTTAAGCAATATGTAAGTCTACTTGCATGCAAATTGAGAGTTTTTATATCTAAAACAAAACCCAATGAACTGACAAAATTATAAAATATTTATTCCCATTTTCCTCATTGTAAATAACAAATTTCAAAGTGGTGTCCCTGACTCTTTTAAAAATTAGCCAAAAATAAATGTATGGTCCCATAGTATTTTGGCGGGAAAATAAAATAAAACAAACAAACAAAAAGATACACAAACAAACAAATAGATACATAAACAAACAAACAAACAAATAAATAAATAAATAACATGACCCTAAAAATAGACTAATTATTTAAACTTTCAATTAACCATTGTATATAATTTATTGTGCATTTATCTAGCGCATTTATTGTGTATAGCCTACACATCCAAAGTCCTTTACTATAGTACGAGTGGGTCTCTTGCTTTAGTTTTCTATACTTTGCATTATTTCAGTTAACTCAACTTCCCTTTTGATTGACGATTGAATTATAATTCTATAAGATTTCAATTACAAAAATTATACTGCTAACTTTACCACAAAAATTATTTTACTTTAAACGTTTCTTTAGAAAATATCCTCTCCATGGGCCCTGGCCCCCAGATTATTGATGCAGCGCTACCAGAGATCGATTCTTGATGTTTTCCATTGTCAGAATGGCCGAGTGGTCTAAGGCGCCAGACTCAAGGTTAAACCTTCTCACTTGTTGAGGCTTCTGGTCTCCGAATGGAGGCGTGGGTTCAAATCCCACTTCTGACAGCACATTTTACAAGATTCAACTAAAGTAATTCACGCAAATCTTAAAAAAAAGGACTTGTAAGCAATATGTAAGTCTACTTGCATGTAAATTGAGAGTGTTTATATCTAAAACAAAACCCAATGAAATGACAAAATTATAAAATATTTATTCCCATTTTCCTCATTGTAAATAACAAATTTCAAAGTGGTGTCCCTGACTCTTTTAAAAATTAGCCAAAAATAAATGTATGGTCCCATAGTATTTTGGCGGGAAAATAAAATAAAACAAACAAACAAAAAGATACACAAACAAACAAATAGATACATAAACAAACAAACAAACAAATAAATAAATAAATAAATAAATAAATAACATGACCCTAAAAATAGACTAATTATTTAAACTTTCAATTAACCATTGTATATAATTTATTTTGCATTTATCTAGCGCATTTATTGTTTATGGCCTACACATCCAAAGTCCTTCACTATAGTACGAGTGGGTCTCTTGCTTTAGTTTTCTATACTTTGTGTTATTTCAGTTAACTCAACTTCCCTTTTGATTGACGATTGAATTATAATTCTATAAGATTTCAATTACAAAAATTATACTGCTAACTTTACCACAAAAATTATTTTACTTTAAACGTTTCTTTAGAAAATATCCTCTCCATGCATGGGCCCTGGCCCCCAGATTATTGATGCAGCGCTACCAGAGATCGATTCTTGATGTTTACCATTGTCAGAATGGCCGAGTGGTCTAAGGCGCCAGACTCAAGGTTAAACCTTCTCACTTGTTGAGGCTTCTGGTCTCTGAATGGAGGCGTGGGTTCAAATCCCACTTCTGACAGCACATTTTACAAGATTCAACTAAAGTAATTCACGCAAATCTTAAAAAAAAGGACTTGTAAGCAATATGTAAGTCTACTTGCATGCAAATTGAGAGTATTTATATCTAAAACAAAACCCAATGAAATGACAAAATTATAAAATATTTATTCCCATTTTCCTCATTGTAAATAACAAATTTCAAAGTGGTGTCCCTGACTCTTTTAAAAATTAGCCAAAAATAAATGTATGGTCCCATAGTATTTTGGCGGGAAAATAAAATAAAACAAACAAACAAAAAGATACACAAACAAACAAATAGATACATAAACAAACAAACAAACAAATAAATAAATAAATAAATAAATAACATGACCCTAAAAATAGACTAATTATTTAAACTTTCAATTAACCATTGTATATAATTTATTGTGCATTTATCTAGCGCATTTATTGTGTATAGCCTACACATCCAAAGTCCTTCACTATAGTACGAGTGGGTCTCTTGCTTTAGTTTTCTATACTTTGTGTTATTTCAGTTAACTCAACTTCCCTTTTGATTGACGATTGAATTATAATTCTATAAGATTTCAATTACAAAAATTATACTGCTAACTTTACCACAAAAATTATTTTACTTTAAACGTTTCTTTAGAAAATATCCTCTCCATGGGCCCTGGCCCCCAGATTATTGATGCAGCGCTACCAGAGATCGATTCTTGATGTTTACCATTGTCAGAATGGCCGAGTGGTCTAAGGCGCCAGACTCAAGGTTAAACCTTCTCACTTGTTGAGGCTTCTGGTCTCCGAATGGAGGTGTGGGTTCAAATCCCACTTCTGACAGCACATTTTACAAGATTCAACTAAAGTAATTCACGCAAATCTTAAAAAAAAGGACTTGTAAGCAATATGTAAGTCTACTTGTAAATGTTTCAAGCAAATAGGCAGTGTTTATAAATATGAAACAAATCCCAATGAACTGACAATAGTATAAAATATTTATTGCCATTTCCCTTTTTGTAAATAACAAATTTCAAAGTGGTGTCCCTGACCCTTTTTAAATGAGCCAAAAATAAATGTATGGTCCCATAGTATTTTGGGGGGGAAGTAAAATAAAATAAAGCAAACAAACAAATAGATACACAAACAAACAAACAAATAAAAATAAATGTATAAAAAATAAACAAACAAACAAACAAATAAATAAATAAATAAATAAATAAATAAATAAATAAATAAATAAATACAAAGTGCTTTACAATAGTATGATGGGTTCTGTTGCTTACATTTTGTATACTTTTATTTATTTTAGTTAACTCAATTTGCCTTTTGATTGATGATTAAATTATAATTCTATAAGATTTTTATAAAAAAAAAATATTCTGCTAACTTTACCACAAAAAGTCTGTTACTCTGAAAGTCTCTTTAGAAAATATCCTCTACATGGGACCTGGCCCCTGGATTGTTGATGCATCGCTACGAGAGAATGATTGCTTCTCCACAGTAGTGTCAGGATGGCCGAGTGGTCTAAGGCGCCAGACTCAAGGTTAAACCTTCTCACTTGATGAGGCTTCTGGTCTCCGAATGGAGGCGTGGGTTCAAATCCCACTTCTGACAGCACATTTTACAAGATTCAACTGAAGTAAGTTATGTAAATCTAAAAAAAAAGACTTTTAAGCAATATGTAAGTCTACTTGCATGCAAATTGAGAGTATTTATATCTAAAACAAAACCCAATGAAATGACAAAATTATAAAATATTTATTCCCATTTTCCTCATTGTAAATAACAAATTTCAAAGTGGTGTCCCTGACTCTTTTAAAAATTAGCCAAAAATAAATGTATGGTCCCATAGTATTTTGGCGGGAAAATAAAATAAAACAAACAAACAAAAAGATACACAAACAAACAAATAGATACATAAACAAACAAACAAACAAATAAATAAATAAATAAATAAATAACATGACCCTAAAAATAGACTAATTATTTAAACTTTCAATTAACCATTGTATATAATTTATTGTGCATTTATCTAGCGCATTTATTGTGTATAGCCTACACATCCAAAGTCCTTCACTATAGTACGAGTGGGTCTCTTGCTTTAGTTTTCTATACTTTGTGTTATTTCAGTTAACTCAACTTCCCTTTTGATTGACGATTGAATTATAATTCTATAAGATTTCAATTACAAAAATTATACTGCTAACTTTACCACAAAAATTATTTTACTTTAAACGTTTCTTTAGAAAATATCCTCTCCATGGGCCCTGGCCCCCAGATTATTGATGCAGCGCTACCAGAGATCGATTCTTGATGTTTACCATTGTCAGAATGGCCGAGTGGTCTAAGGCGCCAGACTCAAGGTTAAACCTTCTCACTTGTTGAGGCTTCTGGTCTCCGAATGGAGGCGTGGGTTCAAATCCCACTTCTGACAGCACATTTTACAAGATTCAACTAAAGTAATTCACGCAAATCTTAAAAAAAAGGACTTGTAAGCAATATGTAAGTCTACTTGTAAATGTTTCAAGCAAATAGGCAGTGTTTATAAATATGAAACAAATCCCAATGAACTGACAATAGTATAAAATATTTATTGCCATTTCCCTTTTTGTAAATAACAAATTTCAAAGTGGTGTCCCTGACCCTTTTTAAATGAGCCAAAAATAAATGTATGGTCCCATAGTATTTTGGGGGGGAAGTAAAATAAAATAAAGCAAACAAACAAATAGATACACAAACAAACAAACAAATAAAAATAAATGTATAAAAATAAACAAACAAACAAACAAACAAATAAATAAATAAATAAATAAATAAATAAATAAATAAATAAATAAATACAAAGTGCTTTACAATAGTATGATGGGTTCTGTTGCTTACATTTTGTATACTTTTATTTATTTTAGTTAACTCAATTTGCCTTTTGATTGATGATTAAATTATAATTCTATAAGATTTTTATAAAAAAAAAATATTCTGCTAACTTTACCACAAAAAGTCTGTTACTCTGAAAGTCTCTTTAGAAAATATCCTCTACATGGGACCTGGCCCCTGGATTGTTGATGCATCGCTACGAGAGAATGATTGCTTCTCCACAGTAGTGTCAGGATGGCCGAGTGGTCTAAGGCGCCAGACTCAAGGTTAAACATTCTCACTTGATGAGGCTTCTGGTCTCCGAATGGAGGCGTGGGTTCAAATCCCACTTCTGACAGCACATTTTACAAGATTCAACTGAAGTAAGTTATGTAAATCTAAAAAAAAAGACTTTTAAGCAATATGTAAGTCTACTTGCATGCAAATTGAGAGTATTTATATCTAAAACAAAACCCAATGAAATGACAAAATTATAAAATATTTATTCCCATTTTCCTCATTGTAAATAACAAATTTCAAAGTGGTGTCCCTGACTCTTTTAAAAATTAGCCAAAAATAAATGTATGGTCCCATAGTATTTTGGCGGGAAAATAAAATAAAACAAACAAACAAAAAGATACACAAACAAACAAATAGATACATAAACAAACAAACAAACAAATAAATAAATAAATAAATAAATAAATAACATGACCCTAAAAATAGACTAATTATTTAAACTTTCAATTAACCATTGTATATAATTTATTTTGCATTTATCTAGCGCATTTATTGTTTATGGCCTACACATCCAAAGTCCTTCACTATAGTACGAGTGGGTCTCTTGCTTTAGTTTTCTATACTTTGTGTTATTTCAGTTAACTCAACTTCCCTTTTGATTGACGATTGAATTATAATTCTATAAGATTTCAATTACAAAAATTATACTGCTAACTTTACCACAAAAATTATTTTACTTTAAACGTTTCTTTAGAAAATATCCTCTCCATGGGCCCTGGCCCCCAGATTATTGATGCAGCGCTACCAGAGATCGATTCTTGATGTTTACCATTGTCAGAATGGCCGAGTGGTCTAAGGCGCCAGACTCAAGGTTAAACCTTCTCACTTGTTGAGGCTTCTGGTCTCTGAATGGAGGCGTGGGTTCAAATCCCACTTCTGACAGCACATTTTACAAGATTCAACTAAAGTAATTCACGCAAATCTTAAAAAAAAGGACTTGTAAGCAATATGTAAGTCTACTTGCATGCAAATTGAGAGTATTTATATCTAAAACAAAACCCAATGAAATGACAAAATTATAAAATATTTATTCCCATTTTCCTCATTGTAAATAACAAATTTCAAAGTGGTGTCCCTGACTCTTTTAAAAATTAGCCAAAAATAAATGTATGGTCCCATAGTATTTTGGCGGGAAAATAAAATAAAACAAACAAACAAAAAGATACACAAACAAACAAATAGATACATAAACAAACAAACAAACAAATAAATAAATAAATAAATAAATAACATGACCCTAAAAATAGACTAATTATTTAAACTTTCAATTAACCATTGTATATAATTTATTGTGCATTTATCTAGCGCATTTATTGTGTATAGCCTACACATCCAAAGTCCTTCACTATAGTACGAGTGGGTCTCTTGCTTTAGTTTTCTATACTTTGTGTTATTTCAGTTAACTCAACTTCCCTTTTGATTGACGATTGAATTATAATTCTATAAGATTTCAATTACAAAAATTATACTGCTAACTTTACCACAAAAATTATTTTACTTTAAACGTTTCTTTAGAAAATATCCTCTCCATGGGCCCTGGCCCCCAGATTATTGATGCAGCGCTACCAGAGATCGATTCTTGATGTTTACCATTGTCAGAATGGCCGAGTGGTCTAAGGCGCCAGACTCAAGGTTAAACCTTCTCACTTGTTGAGGCTTCTGGTCTCCGAATGGAGGTGTGGGTTCAAATCCCACTTCTGACAGCACATTTTACAAGATTCAACTAAAGTAATTCACGCAAATCTTAAAAAAAAGGACTTGTAAGCAATATGTAAGTCTACTTGTAAATGTTTCAAGCAAATAGGCAGTGTTTATAAATATGAAACAAATCCCAATGAACTGACAATAGTATAAAATATTTATTGCCATTTCCCTTTTTGTAAATAACAAATTTCAAAGTGGTGTCCCTGACCCTTTTTAAATGAGCCAAAAATAAATGTATGGTCCCATAGTATTTTGGGGGGGAAGTAAAATAAAATAAAGCAAACAAACAAATAGATACACAAACAAACAAACAAATAAAAATAAATGTATAAAAAATAAACAAACAAACAAACAAACAAATAAATAAATAAATAAATAAATAAATAAATAAATACAAAGTGCTTTACAATAGTATGATGGGTTCTGTTGCTTACATTTTGTATACTTTTATTTATTTTAGTTAACTCAATTTGCCTTTTGATTGATGATTAAATTATAATTCTATAAGATTTTTATAAAAAAAAAATATTCTGCTAACTTTACCACAAAAAGTCTGTTACTCTGAAAGTCTCTTTAGAAAATATCCTCTACATGGGACCTGGCCCCTGGATTGTTGATGCATCGCTACGAGAGAATGATTGCTTCTCCACAGTAGTGTCAGGATGGCCGAGTGGTCTAAGGCGCCAGACTCAAGGTTAAACCTTCTCACTTGATGAGGCTTCTGGTCTCCGAATGGAGGCGTGGGTTCAAATCCCACTTCTGACAGCACATTTTACAAGATTCAACTGAAGTAAGTTATGTAAATCTAAAAAAAAAGACTTTTAAGCAATATGTAAGTCTACTTGCATGCAAATTGAGAGTATTTATATCTAAAACAAAACCCAATGAAATGACAAAATTATAAAATATTTATTCCCATTTTCCTCATTGTAAATAACAAATTTCAAAGTGGTGTCCCTGACTCTTTTAAAAATTAGCCAAAAATAAATGTATGGTCCCATAGTATTTTGGCGGGAAAATAAAATAAAACAAACAAACAAAAAGATACACAAACAAACAAATAGATACATAAACAAACAAACAAACAAATAAATAAATAAATAAATAAATAAATAAATAACATGACCCTAAAAATAGACTAATTATTTAAACTTTCAATTAACCATTGTATATAATTTATTTTGCATTTATCTAGCGCATTTATTGTTTATGGCCTACACATCCAAAGTCCTTCACTATAGTACGAGTGGGTCTCTTGCTTTAGTTTTCTATACTTTGTGTTATTTCAGTTAACTCAACTTCCCTTTTGATTGACGATTGAATTATAATTCTATAAGATTTCAATTACAAAAATTATACTGCTAACTTTACCACAAAAATTATTTTACTTCAAACGTTTCTTTAGAAAATATCCTCTCCATGGGCCCTGGCCCCCAGATTATTGATGCAGCGCTACCAGAGATCGATTCTTGATGTTTACCATTGTCAGAATGGCCGAGTGGTCTAAGGCGCCAGACTCAAGGTTAAACCTTCTCACTTGTTGAGGCTTCTGGTCTCCGAATGGAGGCGTGGGTTCAAATCCCACTTCTGACAGCACATTTTACAAGATTCAACTAAAGTAATTCACGCAAATCTTAAAAAAAAGGACTTGTAAGCAATATGTAAGTCTACTTGTAAATGTTTCAAGCAAATAGGCAGTGTTTATAAATATGAAACAAATCCCAATGAACTGACAATAGTATAAAATATTTATTGCCATTTCCCTTTTTGTAAATAACAAATTTCAAAGTGGTGTCCCTGACCCTTTTTAAATGAGCCAAAAATAAATGTATGGTCCCATAGTATTTTGGGGGGGAAGTAAAATAAAATAAAGCAAACAAACAAATAGATACACAAACAAACAAACAAATAAAAATAAATGTATAAAAAACAAACAAACAAACAAACAAATAAATAAATAAATAAATAAATAAATAAATAAATAAATAAATAAATAAATAAATAAATAAATAAATAAATAAATAAATACAAAGTGCTTTACAATAGTATGATGGGTTCTGTTGCTTACATTTTGTATACTTTTATTTATTTTAGTTAACTCAATTTGCCTTTTGATTGATGATTAAATTATAATTCTATAAGATTTTTATAAAAAAAAAATATTCTGCTAACTTTACCACAAAAAGTCTGTTACTCTGAAAGTCTCTTTAGAAAATATCCTCTACATGGGACCTGGCCCCTGGATTGTTGATGCATCGCTACGAGAGAATGATTGCTCTCCACAGTAGTGTCAGGATGGCCGAGTGGTCTAAGGCGCCAGACTCAAGGTTAAACCTTCTCACTTGATGAGGCTTCTGGTCTCCGAATGGAGGCGTGGGTTCAAATCCCACTTCTGACAGCACATTTTACAAGATTCAACTGAAGTAAGTTATGTAAATCTAAAAAAAAAGACTTTTAAGCAATATGTAAGTCTACTTGCATGCAAATTGAGAGTATTTATATCTAAAACAAAACCCAATGAAATGACAAAATTATAAAATATTTATTCCCATTTTCCTCATTGTAAATAACAAATTTCAAAGTGGTGTCCCTGACTCTTTTAAAAATTAGCCAAAAATAAATGTATGGTCCCATAGTATTTTGGCGGGAAAATAAAATAAAACAAACAAACAAAAAGATACACAAACAAACAAATAGATACATAAACAAACAAACAAACAAATAAATAAATAAATAAATAAATAAATAAATAAATAACATGACCCTAAAAATAGACTAATTATTTAAACTTTCAATTAACCATTGTATATAATTTATTTTGCATTTATCTAGCGCATTTATTGTTTATGGCCTACACATCCAAAGTCCTTCACTATAGTACGAGTGGGTCTCTTGCTTTAGTTTTCTATACTTTGTGTTATTTCAGTTAACTCAACTTCCCTTTTGATTGACGATTGAATTATAATTCTATAAGATTTCAATTACAAAAATTATACTGCTAACTTTACCACAAAAATTATTTTACTTTAAACGTTTCTTTAGAAAATATCCTCCATGGGCCCTGGCCCCCAGATTATTGATGCAGCGCTACCAGAGATCGATTCTTGATGTTTACCATTGTCAGAATGGCCGAGTGGTCTAAGGCGCCAGACTCAAGGTTAAACCTTCTCACTTGTTGAGGCTTCTGGTCTCCGAATGGAGGCGTGGGTTCAAATCCCACTTCTGACAGCACATTTTACAAGATTCAACTAAAGTAATTCACGCAAATCTTAAAAAAAAGGACTTGTAAGCAATATGTAAGTCTACTTGCATGCAAATTGAGAGTATTTATATCTAAAACAAAACCCAATGAAATGACAAAATTATAAAATATTTATTCCCATTTTCCTCATTGTAAATAACAAATTTCAAAGTGGTGTCCCTGACTCTTTTAAAAATTAGCCAAAAATAAATGTATGGTCCCATAGTATTTTGGCGGGAAAATAAAATAAAACAAACAAACAAAAAGATACACAAACAAACAAATAGATACATAAACAAACAAACAAACAAACAAATAAATAAATAAATAAATAAATAAATAACATGACCCTAAAAATAGACTAATTATTTCAACTTTCAATTAACCATTGTATATAATTTATTGTGCATTTATCTAGCGCATTTATTGTGTATGGCCTACACATCCAAAGTCCTTTACTATAGTACGAGTGGGTCTCTTGCTGTAGTTTTCTATACTTTGTATTATTTCAGGTAACTCAACTTCCCTTTTGATTGACGATTGAATTATAATTCTATAAGATTTCAATTACAAAAATTATACTGCTAACTTTACCACAAAAATTATTTTACTTTAAACGTTTCTTTAGAAAATATCCTCTCCATGGGCCCTGGCCCCCAGATTATTGATGCAGCGCTACCAGAGATCGATTCTTGATGTTTACCATTGTCAGAATGGCCGAGTGGTCTAAGGCGCCAGACTCAAGGTTAAACCTTCTCACTTGTTGAGGCTTCTGGTCTCCGAATGGAGGCGTGGGTTCAAATCCCACTTCTGACAGCACATTTTACAAGATTCAACTAAAGTAATTCACGCAAATCTTAAAAAAAAGGACTTGTAAGCAATATGTAAGTCTACTTGTAAATGTTTCAAGCAAATAGGCAGTGTTTATAAATATGAAACAAATCCCAATGAACTGACAATAGTATAAAATATTTATTGCCATTTCCCTTTTTGTAAATAACAAATTTCAAAGTGGTGTCCCTGACCCTTTTTAAATGAGCCAAAAATAAATGTATGGTCCCATAGTATTTTGGGGGGGAAGTAAAATAAAATAAAGCAAACAAACAAATAGATACACAAACAAACAAACAAATAAAAATAAATGTATAAAAATAAACAAACAAACAAACAAACAAATAAATAAATAAATAAATAAATAAATAAATAAATAAATAAATACAAAGTGCTTTACAATAGTATGATGGGTTCTGTTGCTTACATTTTGTATACTTTTATTTATTTTAGTTAACTCAATTTGCCTTTTGATTGATGATTAAATTATAATTCTATAAGATTTTTATAAAAAAAAAATATTCTGCTAACTTTACCACAAAAAGTCTGTTACTCTGAAAGTCTCTTTAGAAAATATCCTCTACATGGGACCTGGCCCCTGGATTGTTGATGCATCGCTACGAGAGAATGATTGCTTCTCCACAGTAGTGTCAGGATGGCCGAGTGGTCTAAGGCGCCAGACTCAAGGTTAAACATTCTCACTTGATGAGGCTTCTGGTCTCCGAATGGAGGCGTGGGTTCAAATCCCACTTCTGACAGCACATTTTACAAGATTCAACTGAAGTAAGTTATGTAAATCTAAAAAAAAAGACTTTTAAGCAATATGTAAGTCTACTTGCATGCAAATTGAGAGTATTTATATCTAAAACAAAACCCAATGAAATGACAAAATTATAAAATATTTATTCCCATTTTCCTCATTGTAAATAACAAATTTCAAAGTGGTGTCCCTGACTCTTTTAAAAATTAGCCAAAAATAAATGTATGGTCCCATAGTATTTTGGCGGGAAAATAAAATAAAACAAACAAACAAAAAGATACACAAACAAACAAATAGATACATAAACAAACAAACAAACAAATAAATAAATAAATAAATAAATAAATAACATGACCCTAAAAATAGACTAATTATTTAAACTTTCAATTAACCATTGTATATAATTTATTTTGCATTTATCTAGCGCATTTATTGTTTATGGCCTACACATCCAAAGTCCTTCACTATAGTACGAGTGGGTCTCTTGCTTTAGTTTTCTATACTTTGTGTTATTTCAGTTAACTCAACTTCCCTTTTGATTGACGATTGAATTATAATTCTATAAGATTTCAATTACAAAAATTATACTGCTAACTTTACCTCAAAAATTATTTTACTTTAAACGTTTCTTTAGAAAATATCCTCTCCATGGGCCCTGGCCCCCAGATTATTGATGCAGCGCTACCAGAGATCGATTCTTGATGTTTACCATTGTCAGAATGGCCGAGTGGTCTAAGGCGCCAGACTCAAGGTTAAACCTTCTCACTTGTTGAGGCTTCTGGTCTCTGAATGGAGGCGTGGGTTCAAATCCCACTTCTGACAGCACATTTTACAAGATTCAACTAAAGTAATTCACGCAAATCTTAAAAAAAAGGACTTGTAAGCAATATGTAAGTCTACTTGCATGCAAATTGAGAGTATTTATATCTAAAACAAAACCCAATGAAATGACAAAATTATAAAATATTTATTCCCATTTTCCTCATTGTAAATAACAAATTTCAAAGTGGTGTCCCTGACTCTTTTAAAAATTAGCCAAAAATAAATGTATGGTCCCATAGTATTTTGGCGGGAAAATAAAATAAAACAAACAAACAAAAAGATACACAAACAAACAAATAGATACATAAACAAACAAACAAACAAATAAATAAATAAATAAATAAATAACATGACCCTAAAAATAGACTAATTATTTAAACTTTCAATTAACCATTGTATATAATTTATTGTGCATTTATCTAGCGCATTTATTGTGTATAGCCTACACATCCAAAGTCCTTCACTATAGTACGAGTGGGTCTCTTGCTTTAGTTTTCTATACTTTGTGTTATTTCAGTTAACTCAACTTCCCTTTTGATTGACGATTGAATTATAATTCTATAAGATTTCAATTACAAAAATTATACTGCTAACTTTACCACAAAAATTATTTTACTTTAAACGTTTCTTTAGAAAATATCCTCTCCATGGGCCCTGGCCCCCAGATTATTGATGCAGCGCTACCAGAGATCGATTCTTGATGTTTACCATTGTCAGAATGGCCGAGTGGTCTAAGGCGCCAGACTCAAGGTTAAACCTTCTCACTTGTTGAGGCTTCTGGTCTCCGAATGGAGGTGTGGGTTCAAATCCCACTTCTGACAGCACATTTTACAAGATTCAACTAAAGTAATTCACGCAAATCTTAAAAAAAAGGACTTGTAAGCAATATGTAAGTCTACTTGTAAATGTTTCAAGCAAATAGGCAGTGTTTATAAATATGAAACAAATCCCAATGAACTGACAATAGTATAAAATATTTATTGCCATTTCCCTTTTTGTAAATAACAAATTTCAAAGTGGTGTCCCTGACCCTTTTTAAATGAGCCAAAAATAAATGTATGGTCCCATAGTATTTTGGGGGGGAAGTAAAATAAAATAAAGCAAACAAACAAATAGATACACAAACAAACAAACAAATAAAAATAAATGTATAAAAAAATAAACAAACAAACAAACAAACAAATAAATAAATAAATAAATAAATAAATAAATAAATAAATAAATAAATAAATAAATAAATAAATACAAAGTGCTTTACAATAGTATGATGGGTTCTGTTGCTTACATTTTGTATACTTTTATTTATTTTAGTTAACTCAATTTGCCTTTTGATTGATGATTAAATTATAATTCTATAAGATTTTTATAAAAAAAAAATATTCTGCTAACTTTACCACAAAAAGTCTGTTACTCTGAAAGTCTCTTTAGAAAATATCCTCTACATGGGACCTGGCCCCTGGATTGTTGATGCATCGCTACGAGAGAATGATTGCTTCTCCACAGTAGTGTCAGAATGGCCGAGTGGTCTAAGGCGCCAGACTCAAGGTTAAACCTTCTCACTTGATGAGGCTTCTGGTCTCCGAATGGAGGCGTGGGTTCAAATCCCACTTCTGACAGCACATTTTACAAGATTCAACTGAAGTAAGTTATGTAAATCTAAAAAAAAAGACTTTTAAGCAATATGTAAGTCTACTTGCATGCAAATTGAGAGTATTTATATCTAAAACAAAACCCAATGAAATGACAAAATTATAAAATATTTATTCCCATTTTCCTCATTGTAAATAACAAATTTCAAAGTGGTGTCCCTGACTCTTTTAAAAATTAGCCAAAAATAAATGTATGGTCCCATAGTATTTTGGCGGGAAAATAAAATAAAACAAACAAACAAAAAGATACACAAACAAACAAATAGATACATAAACAAACAAACAAACAAATAAATAAATAAATAAATAAATAAATAAATAACATGACCCTAAAAATAGACTAATTATTTAAACTTTCAATTAACCATTGTATATAATTTATTTTGCATTTATCTAGCGCATTTATTGTTTATGGCCTACACATCCAAAGTCCTTCACTATAGTACGAGTGGGTCTCTTGCTTTAGTTTTCTATACTTTGTGTTATTTCAGTTAACTCAACTTCCCTTTTGATTGACGATTGAATTATAATTCTATAAGATTTCAATTACAAAAATTATACTGCTAACTTTACCACAAAAATTATTTTACTTTAAACGTTTCTTTAGAAAATATCCTCCATGGGCCCTGGCCCCCAGATTATTGATGCAGCGCTACCAGAGATCGATTCTTGATGTTTACCATTGTCAGAATGGCCGAGTGGTCTAAGGCGCCAGACTCAAGGTTAAACCTTCTCACTTGTTGAGGCTTCTGGTCTCCGAATGGAGGCGTGGGTTCAAATCCCACTTCTGACAGCACATTTTACAAGATTCAACTAAAGTAATTCACGCAAATCTTAAAAAAAAGGACTTGTAAGCAATATGTAAGTCTACTTGCATGCAAATTGAGAGTATTTATATCTAAAACAAAACCCAATGAAATGACAAAATTATAAAATATTTATTCCCATTTTCCTCATTGTAAATAACAAATTTCAAAGTGGTGTCCCTGACTCTTTTAAAAATTAGCCAAAAATAAATGTATGGTCCCATAGTATTTTGGCGGGAAAATAAAATAAAACAAACAAACAAAAAGATACACAAACAAACAAATAGATACATAAACAAACAAACAAACAAACAAATAAATAAATAAATAAATAAATAAATAACATGACCCTAAAAATAGACTAATTATTTCAACTTTCAATTAACCATTGTATATAATTTATTGTGCATTTATCTAGCGCATTTATTGTGTATGGCCTACACATCCAAAGTCCTTTACTATAGTACGAGTGGGTCTCTTGCTGTAGTTTTCTATACTTTGTATTATTTCAGGTAACTCAACTTCCCTTTTGATTGACGATTGAATTATAATTCTATAAGATTTCAATTACAAAAATTATACTGCTAACTTTACCACAAAAATTATTTTACTTTAAACGTTTCTTTAGAAAATATCCTCTCCATGGGCCCTGGCCCCCAGATTATTGATGCAGCGCTACCAGAGATCGATTCTTGATGTTTACCATTGTCAGAATGGCCGAGTGGTCTAAGGCGCCAGACTCAAGGTTAAACCTTCTCACTTGTTGAGGCTTCTGGTCTCCGAATGGAGGCGTGGGTTCAAATCCCACTTCTGACAGCACATTTTACAAGATTCAAATAAAGTAATTCACGCAAATCTTAAAAAAAAGGACTTGTAAGCAATATGTAAGTCTACTTGTAAATGTTTCAAGCAAATAGGCAGTGTTTATAAATATGAAACAAATCCCAATGAACTGACAATAGTATAAAATATTTATTGCCATTTCCCTTTTTGTAAATAACAAATTTCAAAGTGGTGTCCCTGACCCTTTTTAAATGAGCCAAAAATAAATGTATGGTCCCATAGTATTTTGGGGGGGAAGTAAAATAAAATAAAGCAAACAAACAAATAGATACACAAACAAACAAACAAATAAAAATAAATGTATAAAAAATAAACAAACAAACAAACAAACAAATAAATAAATAAATAAATAAATAAATAAATAAATAAATAAATAAATAAATAAATAAATAAATAAATACAAAGTGCTTTACAATAGTATGATGGGTTCTGTTGCTTACATTTTGTATACTTTTATTTATTTTAGTTAACTCAATTTGCCTTTTGATTGATGATTAAATTAAAATTCTATAAGATTTTTATTAAAAAAAAATATTCTGCTAACTTTACCACAAAAAGTCTGTTACTCTGAAAGTCTCTTTAGAAAATATCCTCTACATGGGACCTGGCCCCTGGATTGTTGATGCATCGCTACGAGAGAATGATTGCTTCTCCACAGTAGTGTCAGGATGGCCGAGTGGTCTAAGGCGCCAGACTCAAGGTTAAACCTTCTCACTTGATGAGGCTTCTGGTCTCCGAATGGAGGCGTGGGTTCAAATCCCACTTCTGACAGCACATTTTACAAGATTCAACTGAAGTAAGTTATGTAAATCTAAAAAAAAAGACTTTTAAGCAATATGTAAGTCTACTTGCATGCAAATTGAGAGTATTTATATCTAAAACAAAACCCAATGAAATGACAAAATTATAAAATATTTATTCCCATTTTCCTCATTGTAAATAACAAATTTCAAAGTGGTGTCCCTGACTCTTTTAAAAATTAGCCAAAAATAAATGTATGGTCCCATAGTATTTTGGCGGGAAAATAAAATAAAACAAACAAACAAAAAGATACACAAACAAACAAATAGATACATAAACAAACAAACAAACAAATAAATAAATAAATAAATAAATAAATAACATGACCCTAAAAATAGACTAATTATTTAAACTTTCAATTAACCATTGTATATAATTTATTTTGCATTTATCTAGCGCATTTATTGTTTATGGCCTACACATCCAAAGTCCTTCACTATAGTACGAGTGGGTCTCTTGCTTTAGTTTTCTATACTTTGTGTTATTTCAGTTAACTCAACTTCCCTTTTGATTGACGATTGAATTATAATTCTATAAGATTTCAATTACAAAAATTATACTGCTAACTTTACCACAAAAATTATTTTACTTTAAACGTTTCTTTAGAAAATATCCTCTCCATGGGCCCTGGCCCCCAGATTATTGATGCAGCGCTACCAGAGATCGATTCTTGATGTTTACCATTGTCAGAATGGCCGAGTGGTCTAAGGCGCCAGACTCAAGGTTAAACCTTCTCACTTGTTGAGGCTTCTGGTCTCCGAATGGAGGCGTGGGTTCAAATCCCACTTCTGACAGCACATTTTACAAGATTCAACTAAAGTAATTCACGCAAATCTTAAAAAAAAAAGGACTTGTAAGCAATATGTAAGTCTACTTGTAAATGTTTCAAGCAAATAGGCAGTGTTTATAAATATGAAACAAATCCCAATGAACTGACAATAGTATAAAATATTTATTGCCATTTCCCTTTTTGTAAATAACAAATTTCAAAGTGGTGTCCCTGACCCTTTTTAAATGAGCCAAAAATAAATGTATGGTCCCATAGTATTTTGGGGGGGAAGTAAAATAAAATAAAGCAAACAAACAAATAGATACACAAACAAACAAACAAATAATAATAAATGTATAAAAAATAAACAAACAAACAAACAAACAAATAAATAAATAAATAAATAAATAAATAAATAAATAAATAAATAAATAAATAAATAAATAAATAAATAAATAAATAAATAAATAAATACAAAGTGCTTTACAATAGTATGATGGGTTCTGTTGCTTACATTTTGTATACTTTTATTTATTTTAGTTAACTCAATTTGCCTTTTGATTGATGATTAAATTATAATTCTATAAGATTTTTATAAAAAAAAAATATTCTGCTAACTTTACCACAAAAAGTCTGTTACTCTGAAAGTCTCTTTAGAAAATATCCTCTACATGGGACCTGGCCCCTGGATTGTTGATGCATCGCTACGAGAGAATGATTGCTTCTCCACAGTAGTGTCAGGATGGCCGAGTGGTCTAAGGCGCCAGACTCAAGGTTAAACCTTCTCACTTGATGAGGCTTCTGGTCTCCGAATGGAGGCGTGGGTTCAAATCCCACTTCTGACAGCACATTTTACAAGATTCAACTGAAGTAAGTTATGTAAATCTAAAAAAAAAGACTTGTAAGCAATATGTAAGTCTACTTGCATGCAAATTGAGAGTATTTATATCTAAAACAAAACCCAATGAAATGACAAAATTATAAAATATTTATTCCCATTTTCCTCATTGTAAATAACAAATTTCAAAGTGGTGTCCCTGACTCTTTTAAAAATTAGCCAAAAATAAATGTATGGTCCCATAGTATTTTGGCGGGAAAATAAAATAAAACAAACAAACAAAAAGATACACAAACAAACAAATAGATACATAAACAAACAAACAAACAAATAAATAAATAAATAAATAAATAAATAAAAAAATAAATAACATGACCCTAAAAATAGACTAATTATTTCAACTTTCAATTAACCATTGTATATAATTTATTGTGCATTTATCTAGCGCATTTATTGTGTATGGCCTACACATCCAAAGTCCTTTACTATAGTACGAGTGGGTCTCTTGCTTTAGTTTTCTATACTTTGTATTATTTCAGTTAACTCAACTTCCCTTTTGATTGACGATTGAATTATAATTCTATAAGATTTCAATTACAAAAATTATACTGCTAACTTTACCACAAAAATTATTTTACTTTAAACGTTTCTTTAGAAAATATCCTCTCCATGGGCCCTGGCCCCCAGATTATTGATGCAGCGCTACCAGAGATCGATTCTTGATGTTTACCATTGTCAGAATGGCCGAGTGGTCTAAGGCGCCAGACTCAAGGTTAAACCTTCTCACTTGATGAGGTTTCTGGTCTCCGAATGGAGGCGTGGGTTCAAATCCCACTTCTGACAGCACATTTTACAAGATTCAACTAAAGTAATTCACGCAAATCTTAAAAAAAAGGACTTGTAAGCAATATGTAAGTCTACTTGTAAATGTTTCAAGCAAATAGGCAGTGTTTATAAATCTAAAACAAATCCCAATGAACTGACAATAGTATAAAATATTTATTGCCATTTCCCTTTTTGTAAATAAGAAATTTCAAAGTGGTGCCCCTGACCCTTTTTAAATGAGCCAAAAATAAATGTATGGTCCCATAGTATTTTGGTGGAAAATAAAATTTAATAAAACAAACAAACAAAAAGATACACGAACAAACAAAAAAATAATAATGATAATAATAAATAAATAAATAAACAAACAAACAATTAAATAAATAAGTAAACAAATAAACAAATAAACAAATAAATAAATAAATAAATAAATAAATAAATAAATAAATAAATAAATAAATAAATAAATAAATACAAAGTGCTTTACAATAGTATGATGGGTTCTGTTGCTTACATTTTGTATACTTTTATTTATTTTAGTTAACTCAATTTGCCTTTTGATTGATGATTAAATTATAATTCTATAAGATTTTTATAAAAAAAAATATTCTGCTAACTTTACCACAAAAAGTCTGTTACTCTGAAAGTCTCTTTAGAAAATATCCTCTACATGGGACCTGGCCCCTGGATTGTTGATGCATCGCTACGAGAGAATGATTGCTTCTCCACAGTAGTGTCAGGATGGCCGAGTGGTCTAAGGCGCCAGACTCAAGGTTAAACCTTCTCACTTGATGAGGCTTCTGGTCTCCGAATGGAGGCGTGGGTTCAAATCCCACTTCTGACAGCACATTTAACAAGATTCAACTAAAGTAATTTATGTAAATCTAAAAAAAAAAGACTTTTAAGCAATATGTAAGTCTACTTGCATGCAAATTGAGAGTTTTTATATCTAAAACAAAACCCAATGAACTGACAAAATTATAAAATATTTATTCCCATTTTCCTCATTGTAAATAACAAATTTCAAAGTGGTGTCCCTGACTCTTTTAAAAATTAGCCAAAAATAAATGTATGGTCCCATAGTATTTTGGCGGGAAAATAAAATAAAACAAACAAACAAAAAGATACACAAACAAACAAATAGATACATAAACAAACAAACAAACAAACAAATAAATAAATAAATAAATAAATAACATGACCCTAAAAATAGACTAATTATTTAAACTTTCAATTAACCATTGTATATAATTTATTGTGCATTTATCTAGCGCATTTATTGTGTATGGCCTACACATCCAAAGTCCTTTACTATAGTACGAGTGGGTCTCTTGCTGTAGTTTTCTATACTTTGTATTATTTCAGGTAACTCAACTTCCCTTTTGATTGACGATTGAATTATAATTCCATAAGATTTCAATTACAAAAATTATACTGCTAACTTTACCACAAAAATTATTTTACTTTAAACGTTTCTTTAGAAAATATCCTCTCCATGCATGGGCCCTGGCCCCCAGATTATTGATGCAGCGCTACCAGAGATCGATTCTTGATGTTTACCATTGTCAGAATGGCCGAGTGGTCTAAGGCGCCAGACTCAAGGTTAAACCTTCTCACTTGTTGAGGCTTCTGGTCTCCGAATGGAGGCGTGGGTTCAAATCCCACTTCTGACAGCACATTTTACAAGATTCAACTAAAGTAATTCACGCAAATCTTAAAAAAAAGGACTTGTAAGCAATATGTAAGTCTACTTGCATGCAAATTGAGAGTGTTTATATCTAAAACAAAACCCAATGAAATGACAAAATTATAAAATATTTATTCCCATTTTCCTCATTGTAAATAACAAATTTCAAAGTGGTGTCCCTGACTCTTTTAAAAATTAGCCAAAAATAAATGTATGGTCCCATAGTATTTTGGCGGGAAAATAAAATAAAACAAACAAACAAAAAGATACACAAACAAACAAATAGATACATAAACAAACAAACAAACAAATAAATAAATAAATAAATAAATAAATAACATGACCCTAAAAATAGACTAATTATTTAAACTTTCAATTAACCATTGTATATAATTTATTTTGCATTTATCTAGCGCATTTATTGTTTATGGCCTACACATCCAAAGTCCTTCACTATAGTACGAGTGGGTCTCTTGCTGTAGTTTTCTATACTTTGTGTTATTTCAGTTAACTCAACTTCCCTTTTGATTGACAATTGAATTATAATTCTATAAGATTTCAATTACAAAAATTATACTGCTAACTTTACCACAAAAATTATTTTACTTTAAACGTTTCTTTAGAAAATATCCTCTCCATGGGCCCTGGCCCCCAGATTATTGATGCAGCGCTACCAGAGATCGATTCTTGATGTTTACCATTGTCAGAATGGCCGAGTGGTCTAAGGCGCCAGACTCAAGGTTAAACCTTCTCACTTGTTGAGGCTTCTGGTCTCCGAATGGAGGCGTGGGTTCAAATCCCACTTCTGACAGCACATTTTACAAGATTCAACTAAAGTAATTCACGCAAATCTTAAAAAAAAGGACTTGTAAGCAATATGTAAGTCTACTTGTAAATGTTTCAAGCAAATAGGCAGTGTTTATAAATATGAAACAAATCCCAATGAACTGACAATAGTATAAAATATTTATTGCCATTTCCCTTTTTGTAAATAACAAATTTCAAAGTGGTGTCCCTGACCCTTTTTAAATGAGCCAAAAATAAATGTATGGTCCCATAGTATTTTGGGGGGGAAGTAAAATAAAATAAAGCAAACAAACAAATAGATACACAAACAAACAAACAAATAAAAATAAATGTATAAAAAACAAACAAACAAACAAACAAACAAACAAATAAATAAATAAATAAATAAATAAATAAATAAATAAATACAAAGTGCTTTACAATAGTATGATGGGTTCTGTTGCTTACATTTTGTATACTTTTATTTATTTTAGTTAACTCAATTTGCCTTTTGATTGATGATTAAATTATAATTCTATAAGATTTTTATTAAAAAAAAATATTCTGCTAACTTTACCACAAAAAGTCTGTTACTCTGAAAGTCTCTTTAGAAAATATCCTCTACATGGGACCTGGCCCCTGGATTGTTGATGCATCGCTACGAGAGAATGATTGCTTCTCCATAGTAGTGTCAGGATGGCCGAGTGGTCTAAGGCGCCAGACTCAAGGTTAAACCTTCTCACTTGATGAGGCTTCTGGTCTCCGAATGGAGGCGTGGGTTCAAATCCCACTTCTGACAGCACATTTTACAAGATTCAACTGAAGTAAGTTATGTAAATCTAAAAAAAAAGACTTTTAAGCAATATGTAAGTCTACTTGCATGCAAATTGAGAGTATTTATATCTAAAACAAAACCCAATGAAATGACAAAATTATAAAATATTTATTCCCATTTTCCTCATTGTAAATAACAAATTTCAAAGTGGTGTCCCTGACTCTTTTAAAAATTAGCCAAAAATAAATGTATGGTCCCATAGTATTTTGGCGGGAAAATAAAATAAAACAAACAAACAAAAAGATACACAAACAAACAAATAGATACATAAACAAACAAACAAACAAACAAATAAATAAATAAATAAATAAATAACATGACCCTAAAAATAGACTAATTATTTCAACTTTCAATTAACCATTGTATATAATTTATTGTGCATTTATCTAGCGCATTTATTGTGTATGGCCTACACATCCAAAGTCCTTTACTATAGTACGAGTGGGTCTCTTGCTTTAGTTTTCTATACTTTGTATTATTTCAGTTAACTCAACTTCCCTTTTGATTGACGATTGAATTATAATTCTATAAGATTTCAATTACAAAAATTATACTGCTAACTTTACCACAAAAATTATTTTACTTTAAACGTTTCTTTAGAAAATATCCTCTCCATGGGCCCTGGCCCCCAGATTATTGATGCAGCGCTACCAGAGATCGATTCTTGATGTTTACCATTGTCAGAATGGCCGAGTGGTCTAAGGCGCCAGACTCAAGGTTAAACCTTCTCACTTGATGAGGTTTCTGGTCTCCGAATGGAGGCGTGGGTTCAAATCCCACTTCTGACAGCACATTTTACAAGATTCAACTAAAGTAATTCACGCAAATCTTAAAAAAAAGGACTTGTAAGCAATATGTAAGTCTACTTGTAAATGTTTCAAGCAAATAGGCAGTGTTTATAAATCTAAAACAAATCCCAATGAACTGACAATAGTATAAAATATTTATTGCCATTTCCCTTTTTGTAAATAAGAAATTTCAAAGTGGTGTCCCTGACCCTTTTTAAATGAGCCAAAAAAAAATGTATGGTCCCATAGTATTTTGGTGGAAAATAAAATTTAATAAAACAAACAAACAAAAAGATACACGAACAAACAAAAAAATAATAATGATAATAATAAATAAATAAACAAACAAACAATTAAATAAATAAGTAAACAAATAAACAAATAAACAAACAAATAAATAAATAAATAAATAAATAAATAAATAAATAAATAAATAAATAAATAAATAAATAAATAAATAAATAAATAAATAAATAAATAAATACAAAGTGCTTTACAATAGTATGATGGGTTCTGTTGCTTACATTTTGTATACTTTTATTTATTTTAGTTAACTCAATTTGCCTTTTGATTGATGATTAAATTATAATTCTATAAGATTTTTATAAAAAAAAATATTCTGCTAACTTTACCACAAAAAGTCTGTTACTCTGAAAGTCTCTTTAGAAAATATCCTCTACATGGGACCTGGCCCCTGGATTGTTGATGCATCGCTACGAGAGAATGATTGCTTCTCCACAGTAGTGTCAGGATGGCCGAGTGGTCTAAGGCGCCAGACTCAAGGTTAAACCTTCTCACTTGATGAGGCTTCTGGTCTCCGAATGGAGGCGTGGGTTCAAATCCCACTTCTGACAGCACATTTAACAAGATTCAACTAAAGTAATTTATGTAAATCTAAAAAAAAAGACTTTTAAGCAATATGTAAGTCTACTTGCATGCAAATTGAGAGTTTTTATATCTAAAACAAAACCCAATGAACTGACAAAATTATAAAATATTTATTCCCATTTTCCTCATTGTAAATAACAAATTTCAAAGTGGTGTCCCTGACTCTTTTAAAAATTAGCCAAAAATAAATGTATGGTCCCATAGTATTTTGGCGGGAAAATAAAATAAAACAAACAAACAAAAAGATACACAAACAAACAAATAGATACATAAACAAACAAACAAACAAACAAACAAATAAATAAATAAATAAATAACATGACCCTAAAAATAGACTAATTATTTAAACTTTCAATTAACCATTGTATATAATTTAGTGTGCATTTATCTAGCGCATTTAGTGTGTATGGCCTACACATCCAAAGTCCTTTACTATAGTACGAGTGGGTCTCTTGCTGTAGTTTTCTATACTTTGTATTATTTCAGGTAACTCAACTTCCCTTTTGATTGACGATTGAATTATAATTCTATAAGATTTCAATTACAAAAATTATACTGCTAACTTTACCACAAAAATTATTTTACTTTAAACGTTTCTTTAGAAAATATCCTCTCCATGGGCCCTGGCCCCCAGATTATTGATGCAGCGCTACCAGAGATCGATTCTTGATGTTTACCATTGTCAGAATGGCCGAGTGGTCTAAGGCGCCAGACTCAAGGTTAAACCTTCTCACTTGTTGAGGCTTCTGGTCTCCGAATGGAGGCGTGGGTTCAAATCCCACTTCTGACAGCACATTTTACAAGATTCAACTAAAGTAATTCACGCAAATCTTAAAAAAAAAGGACTTGTAAGCAATATGTAAGTCTACTTGTAAATGTTTCAAGCAAATAGGCAGTGTTTATAAATCTAAAACAAATCCCAATGAACTGACAATAGTATAAAATATATTTATTGCCATTTCCCTTTTTGTAAATAACAAATTTCAAAGTGGTGTCCCTGACCCTTTTTAAATGAGCCAAAAATAAATGTATGGTCCCATAGTATTTTGGGGGGGAAGTAAAATAAAATAAAGCAAACAAACAAATAGATACACAAACAAACAAACAAATAAAAATAAATGTATAAAAAATAAACAAACAAACAAACAAACAAATAAAAATAAATGTATAAAAAAAAATAAATAAATAAATAAATAAATAAATAAATAAATAAATAAATAAATACAAAGTGCTTTACAATAGTATGATGGGTTCTGTTGCTTACATTTTGTATACTTTTATTTATTTTAGTTAACTCAATTTGCCTTTTGATTGATGATTAAATTATAATTCTATAAGATTTTTATAAAAAAAAAATATTCTGCTAACTTTACCACAAAAAGTCTGTTACTCTGAAAGTCTCTTTAGAAAATATCCTCTACATGGGACCTGGCCCCTGGATTGTTGATGCATCGCTACGAGAGAATGATTGCTTCTCCACAGTAGTGTCAGGATGGCCGAGTGGTCTAAGGCGCCAGACTCAAGGTTAAACCTTCTCACTTGATGAGGCTTCTGGTCTCCGAATGGAGGCGTGGGTTCAAATCCCACTTCTGACAGCACATTTTACAAGATTCAACTGAAGTAATTTATGTAAATCTAAAATAAAGACTTTAAAGCAATATGTAAGTCTACTTGTAAATGTTTCAAGCAAATAGGCAGTGTTTATAAATCTAAAACAAATCCCAATGAACTGACAATAGTATAAAATATTTATTGCCATTTCCCTTTTTGTAAATAACAAATTTCAAAGTGGTGTCCCTGACCCTTTTTAAATGAGCCAAAAATAAATGTATGGTCCTATAGTATTTTGGTGGAAAATAAAATTTAATAAAACAAACAAACAAAAAGATACACAAACATACAAAATAATAATAATATTAATAATAATAAATAAACAAACAAACAAACAAACAAATAATTAAATAAATAAATGAATAAATAAATAAATAAATAAATAATAAATAAATAAATAAATAAATAAATAAATAAATAAATAAATAAATAAATAAATAAATAAATAAATAAATAAATACAAAGTGCTTTACAATAGCATGATGGGTTCTGTTGCTTACATTTTGTATACTTTTATTTATTTTAGTTAACTCAATTTGCCTTTTGATTGATGATTAAATTATAATTCTATAAGATTTTTATTAGAAAAAAATTATTCTGCTAACTTTACCACAAAAAGTCTGTTACTCTGAAAGTCTCTTTAGAAAATATCCTCTACATGGGACCTGGCCCCTGGATTGTTGATGCATCGCTACGAGAGAATGATTGCTTCTCCACAGTAGTGTCAGGATGGCCGAGTGGACTCCGAATAGAGGCGTGGCTTCGTATTCCACTTTTGACATGTCACTTTTTAAATTAAACGTCTATGACAAGAATTACAGAAATCGCTACTTACTAGTGTTGAATCTACAGCAGTTACATTGTCACGAATTTACTGTGAAATATACAGCACATACATTCGTAAGTTACTTGGTGAGAACAATAAGCAGCATTTTTTGTTTTAGCCAATTTTGGTGGCATATCTTCCGACATGCATTGTACTGAATTTATAACCGCACATCACACAGGCTATGCTTGGTAAATAGTTTACGATTATATAGCCAAGCCAGCCTTCAAGTACTTCGCAATCGATTCAGTGGTTGATTGTTTTAGTCTCGTGTAGCCAGCCAGTAAGAGCGATGTGAATGATCGATTGCTCTAGTCTGGCGAATGGGATACTGTACGTGTTAACGGTTGTTGCTCAGTGCAGCTCGACTTTGGCCTGAAATATAAAAATAATGGCTCAGCCTCCTCCAAAACCATGGGAAAGGCGAATCCCAGGAACCATAACAGCACCGTTAAACTATCGGTTTGTAAAAACTCGTTGTATTTTGCCCAGTATTTACAAATGTAGCAACGCTAGCAAACACTTAGCCACCTAACACACAACATACAAATCTTACTAACGATATTTTTGTAAGTTTTACTTACTTTGGTTTTACTACAGTGCTGATAAATATACCGTTAGGTTATCATGACATTTGTACCCGAGCGTTAGTGTGTTTCATAAACTTGATATTTGGCTCGTTTACGAGCACGTCAGTGTTTGCATGTGAGTGTCAAAGTTCACTCCAGAATACCCATGCTGTGTTCTGTCATATACTTTTAAACAGGGGTGGGCGAAATTGGGGTAAAGTTGACTTTCTCATCAATAATATAAATTCAGAAAAGCATTCCTTTAAATTCTAAATAGTGAGATTATATTAGCAGTCAATGACTATCAAAGAACATTGTTCACAGTCAAATAAATAGTGCTTGAGTTGTTTCAAAGTCATACCTGCATGAAATTGCAGACCGAATATTCAAAGTAGCGTGGTACGCTATATAGGGAGCATGTCACTGCTCAAAAATGAACGAATTTGTGAATATAAAACCAATTTTATCTCCATATGGGCGAAATATATTTGTCAGGGAGTAACTGTTATTTATAAGTACAGATGTCCTAAGGCAGTAGCCCTTTTCAGTTTTCCTTGAGTCAAAGCACAACAGTTCTACAGTATCAAAAGTAAAAAGTACTTATTATTGAACACTGTAAACACTTTCTTATTATAACTTGACCTACCATTAAAACTTCTGAAAAGTAATTATAGTTCTACCAAGTGAAAACACAATATATCATAGAGTTCAGTAAATAAAAAAGTAATAAAACTAAATGTGGGCTTACTAATTTAAACATTTTACAATATATAAAAATAAATGTCTCATATGACAAAATGTGTTAAGAGGAAACATGCAAACTTATGAGTTTTAATTCTGTTTTGTGCTTGGGGGTTGAGGTATTTTGAGGGTTTTTATAACATTGTTTAGGTTTGAAGCCTTTTTTATTTGGCAGTATAACACAAATATGGACAAGTTCACATTCACACATTTCATACTGTAGGCCTCAACAGCTTGACCTTTTACAGTAGATTTATATAATATATATATATATATATATATATATATATATATATATATATATATATATATATATATATATATATATATTTATATATATATATATATATATATATATATATATATAATTGTATAATATAAAATATTAATTATTATATATATATAATAATATAATATATATAATTAGATTTATATACAATTAGATTAGATATAGATCTTAAAATATTAAGGGGCCCTTAATACTTTTAGGCGGCACACTTTAACATACATCACAAACTACTTAAACAATTATTCAAAGTCATTTTTTTCCATGCATCACTCTGCTGTCTTCTTAAAAAAGCTAATTAAATAATTTAAACTCAAAATAATCTTTCTGTTAATTTTTTTGACAAGTAACTTTGTAGTAGGATAACATATTTTTAACATTCAAGTACATCAAGGCACATTTTTTCACCTGTTAACTTTACCAGATACAGTTGAAGTCATTTTTTTGCCCTCCCATTAATTTAAAATAATGTTTCCCAAGTGATCTTTAACAAACCAAGGACATTTCTACAGTATTTCCTAAAAATACTTCTAGAGTCATAATAAGTCATATTTCTTATAGTTTGTCTTGAATAAAATCAATTAAAATTTTTTTAAGGTAAGTATTATTAGCCTCCTCAAGAAATATTTGCTGTATTTTTTGGATTGTCTACACAACAAACCAGTTATACAATATCTTGACTAATTCTAACTTTCCTAGTTAACATAACCTAGTTGTCTTTAAATTACACTTTAATCTGAATACAAAATCTTGCAAAATAACTAGTAAAATGTTATGCACAAATTGTCACTATGGGAAAGACAAAAAAAGTAGTTATTAAAAATTAATTAAACTTCTATGTTTAAAATTGTGTTGTAAAAAAATAATGTGTTTGTAGACTTGGTTTTTATGTCACGACTGAAAACAAAAATGAATGAAGGCAAAACTAAACGAGTTGAATATTACTTTTACATGAGCGTGACTAAAAACTAGATTTGATCAATGTGTTACATCTGTTCTTTGGTAATTGCCGACTGTTTGTAAATTCAAGACTTCATTTCCTAACGTAAAACTACGTACACTCAATTTCTGATTAATAATAGCCTCTACATAGCTGAGGACTTCCTATATTAAAAGTCGAGGGAAAGCAGAGACAGCAAGTGCGCGTGACGCAAAGAGAGAGAGTTGCAAAAGAGGCCTTAGTCATATCTCCACAGTCTGCCACCAATGGCTGATCTCGCTTCTCCGTAGTTGTGACACAAAAATACATGTCCAAATCTAGAGGGGAGCCGAGCTTTTTGACACGGGGGCACTGGCTCCAGTTCAAAATATCTTTTTACTACATTTATGAAATGTAATGGTAAAAGTAAAAAGTACTATGGTTTGGAATGTAGCAAAGTAAAAGTTGCCTAAATACAAATACTCTGATAATGATAAAATGTACTTAAATGAGGAGAACTTAAATAAAATATTGTCACCGTCCATGATTGCTTCTAAATAAAGAACATTTGTCAACTTTTTTCTTATTTTTGTTTAGTTTTTTACCATTTACACATTTCATTTGACTGACTTTTTGTTTTCTTTTATCAAGCTCTACGGACTTTGGATCAGTATCCCAAAGTGGGCCATCAGGTTCTGGTCCTCCAGTTCTAACACGAGTGGTGCCACCGATTCCTCCACGATCTGTTCGACAGTCATACCGCCCAACATACAGCTCGTTTCCCTCCTCGTACAGCCCTTATGGGAACTCCATGTATGGTGGCTACAGCCCCTACAGCTACAGTGGTTATGGAGTCGGAGGCGGCCTGGGATATAACCGATTCAACACAATGGACGAAATCCCACCCAGTCGTTTTGTCCAACAGGCCGAGGAAAGCAGCCGCGGAGCATTTCAGTCTATTGAGAGCATCGTCCATGCATTTTCATCAGTCAGCATGATGATGGATGCTACTTTCTCTGCCGTCTACAACAGCTTCCGAGCTGTTCTGGATGTGGCCAATCACTTCTCCCGCTTACGCATACATTTCACAAAAGTGCTGTCAGCTTTTGCCCTGGTTAGGACTCTTCGATATCTGTATCGCAGGCTGCAGAGGCTGATGGGATTGCGTCAGGGTTCAGAGGTGGATGATTTGTGGGCAGACAGCGCAGCCTCTTCTTCAGTGGTGTCTGCTTCAGGAGCCAGAGGTGCAGGGGTTGAAGAACCCGGAGTGAATTCTGTCAAATCATGGCCTATTTTCTTGTTTTTTGCTGTTGTTCTCGGAGGGCCGTATTTAATCTGGAGGCTTTTAAGTTCTGCTGAGGGTGCTGAGGAAAATGGTGAGACTTTTATCCACTTGCTGTAGTTTGTTCTCATTCTAGTCTTACACCTTGACTGTCCTTCTTGTGATAAACTGGTCTGACATGAGAGCTAAAGATGTGTTTAAACTTTGACTCAATAACAAAACTTCCAGACAATTTTTATAACTGCTGTTTTTGTTTTAACATGGGGCCATTAATGAGAAGGATTTCACTCTAACGTTCAGATTCAGAAGAGTTGGGTATTCTTTTAAATAAAAGTATACATTTATTTACCGAGGACACATTTAAAATAATCAGAATTGACAATGAAAACATTTATAGTGTTTCAGAAAATGTATTATTTCAAATAAATGCAATGCTTTTCCATTTTCAATTAATCAGAGAATCCAGAAAAAACAGCTCTGTTTCCCATAAATCAAAGCACAATTATTTTCATGATAGAAAATAATAGTAAATGTTTCTTGACCACCAAATAATATTAGAATTTTGAAGGATCGTGTGAAATGACAGCTTTTGAAATGTCAGTAGAATTAATTTAAATTTTACCAAGTATTTGTTTTTATTGTATTTTCAATTTATAAAATTGCAACTACAAGTGAAATAGACTTATCAAAAACATTTTTACAAATCATACCAACCTCAAAACTAGGGATGTCCCGATCAGCTTTTCATTTGATTTTGAGTATCTACCGATACCGAAACCCGGTCCAATACTTATATAATACATAAAAAATAATAAAGAATAGCAAAAAAAGAGATCCAGAATGTTTCTTGTTTTTTACTTAATCTTATTTTAACATTCAACAACTCTGTTAACAAACAGAGCACTTCTGTGAGGTAGCTTGAACAATCAAGTAATAAATACCATCAATTCTTCACTTTGGAGTGCAACAGTAAATACAAAAAAAAAAGTAATATATAAACAAATAGCTCTTCAACTTAAAATACCTGGCAGGGAATCCCAAGTTAAGCTATGGCAATGTTGTCGTCATCAACTTTATAATACCTTCAGACCGCAGACATACTCGTGCTTTCTGCATCAAGCTGTTTTCTTGTTTATCTTTGATTTCATTTAACCAATAGAGTCTCATCAAAAGTGATGTCATGCCGCATGCCTTGCTGTTTCTGTGTCAAGTCAAGAAAGAAGTCTAACTCTCTGCCCCGCATAACTATAGATGTGTCAAAAAAATTATGAGAATATATAGATACATATATATTCTAGTCCTGATCGGGAGGTAACGTCAGATTCTGATTGAGTCTAAATCGACATGATCGTGCCCTATTTTAGATAACATGATTGGATCTGGACATCTCTACTTAAAGCTTTAACAGTTGTGTATACTGAACCACTAAAGAAACGACACTAAAAAAGTAGTACTTTTGTAAGAATGTACTACAGTAAAGAGTAATTTTTTGTTGGTGTGATAGCCCAGTAATTAATGCACCAACAAAAGCCGGCTCATGGACCTTTCCTGATCCTTTCCCCACTCTCTCTCACTTCACTTTCTGTCATTCTGCTGTAATGTAATGCAATTTTATGAATGAGCCAGTCAGAAACCCTACACATCTTCATCAGCACACTATTGAATACATCTAATGATATTTTTATGTCTTCATGTCTGAAGACTTAGTTTTATACTTAGTTGTGTCTGTATGTTTGTGTTTTATGGAAGTTCTGAAGTATGTCTCTCTGTTCTGTTTTGTAGCCACTAACTGGGCAAGTGGGGAAGATGATCATGTAGTAGCACGAGTCGAGTATGACTTCACTGCTGCATCTGAGGAGGAGATCTCTGTACAGGCTGGAGACATGCTAAATCTGGCCCCTAAAGGTAAAAGAACAGGACATATTCTGGACATATTGCATACAGAAACATTTAAATATATGCAGACATACTGACTGATGTTTTCAAAAGTACTGTTAGTAGTGGATCCTTGTAAAAGCACATTACTTTTCAGGCTTCCACACTTTTGAGTCATAGACTTTTGCCGATCATATTCTTCCTTTTTTTTTTCAAAGTTTGCTTCCTGTCTACATATTTTCCTATTTAAAATGTACCAAAAAGGCAAACAAGTGAAGTTTGTTTATTACTAAATTCGAGACAATCATGTACTTATGATTGTCCACAGCTGGTCTAATACAATGGTTGCATTAGCTAATACATGATTCATCAATCATGTGATTCTTAACTCACTATAAGTGACTAGAGTTTCTTACTTCAGTGTCTGGACATTTTAAAAACATTTATATTTCCAGTATATTTGCAGTGTTTATTGAGCTCATTAACTTATTGGCCTGTCAAAAGCTTTTAAGGTAGTGTAAATGCATTCAATGCGCCAGAATCTCAAATTGTTTTATTAGACCCAACAAACTGTAAGCAAAATAAAAAATAAAGAGATTTGTTTTCAGTGTAGACAGATTTTCTTTTCTATTACAATTAAAGTTTTGAGTCTGTGAGCTTGTACTGCTTTTGCTTTCAGTATACGACACATTAATAATTAGAAATGTAGATATATTTTAGGAGTTTGCATGTTCTCCCCATGTTCGCGTGGGTTTTTCGCGGGAGCTTTGGTTTCCTCCACAGTCCAAAGACATGCGGTATAGGTGAATTGATTAAACAAAATTGTCCGTAGTGTATGAGTGTGTGTGCATGTGAGAGCGTGTGGGCTTTTCCCAGTACTGAGTTGCAGCTAGAAGGGCATCTGCTCTGTAAAACATGCTGGACAATTTGGCGGTTCATACCATTGTGGCGACCCCTGATGAATAAAAGGACTAAGCTGAAGGAAAATTTATGAATGTAATTGTCCATAGTTAATGTGTGAGTGAATGCGAGAGCGTGAATGTGTGTTTCCCAGTGCTTGGTTGTTGCTGGATAGGCATTCGCTGTGTAAAACCTATTCCTGAATAGTGGTGGTTCATTCCGCTTTGGCCACCCTTGATAAATATAAGACTATCAATGAATGAGTGAATGAATTATATATTTTAATGCTGCAAAGTACTTTCTTTTACATTGTAATAATTAAAAATGTTTTTGATATGTTATTTCCTTATAGTTATTAATAACTTTAATGTCATGTGTTTTGTAAATAATAGAAAGAATAAATACAGTAGTTTTTGCAGTGTTAAAGAGAACCCTGACATTTTACTCTGGTATTTTACCAACTACAAAAATGTTGGTACCTTGTCAACACTAATAGTGAGGTAATAAAAGAATAGAAATGGAAAACAAAACAACTAAATAAAAATAGCACTGTGTCACTAATGTCAAGTATTATGTCCTAAGCGCTGACCTACACCATGTACTCACTGTTGTTCACTCTCATTTTCAGAACAACAGCCACGGGTGCGTGGCTGGCTGTTAGCCAGTGTGGATGGGCAAACTACCGGCCTCGTCCCTGCCAACTACGTCAAAGTGTTGGGCCGAAGGAGAGGCAGAAAGCATGCTGAATTAGAGAGGATGGCACAGGCCCAGGAGCCTGCACAGAACCTTCCAGCACCTCAAACGGCCCTCATTACAGCTTCTGTCCCAACGACAACACATTCAGAGGATCTGCTGGAGTCCGTTTATGGGGAAACACAAGGCCTTGGACTGGAGGTGCAAGCATCCACACACAACAGCCGTGATACTTTAGTGATGCATTCAGAAAAGATGGACTTATGAGTAATCGATATGTGCAGGTGGTGGGTGTTTCTGTAGGGAAAATGTCTTCTTTGTTTTTTGAATGTATCACCCTTGATATAATTCAGTTCAACCACAAAAAATCAAGAGAAGCTAATGAAAATACTGGGGTGTTGAAGAGAAGGTGAATAATGCTTTAAAGGGTTAGTTCACCCAAAAATGAACACAAAGCTTTATTTACTTACCTTTAAGGCATCTTAGATACATATGACTTTCTACTTTCTGCTGAATCCATTCAGAGTTATGTTAAAATACAACAAGCACTACAATGGCAATTTTTTCAACAGTCCACAACAATCAAATAAAAAGCCTCCATTCATCATAAAAAGTGTCTATTAGACTCTGGAAGGTAAAAAAAAAAAAGGTCTTCTTTAGCAAACTGATACATTTGTAAGAAAAATATCAGCTGGACAATAGTACGAAGAGCATGTGCAGTTGAAACGAACATAGAAGAAAGATAAACAATACACAGTCCTCTCCAGCAGACAATGATAAATGCACCTCTTAAAATGATGATGACAAAATATCTCACTGGAAGTTACATAAAGCCGTTTTAGATATGAATATTTTTCTTACAAAAATAGATCAATTCACTTATTCACCCTCCCAGAGCCAAGTGAAGCATATTTGATTATTTGAATCACATTATTGGACTTATTTTGAACTGTTAAAAAAACAAAGCTGTCCATTGCCATTGTAGTGCTTGAACAAGATTTTTTAAATGCTTGTTCAAACTAAATTAAAATGAGCTAAATCAACACAATTATTGAGTTTTTAGGGACAATTTATTTGTTTTATGTTCGATCCACTTAAATTGGCAAAAACAATTAAACTAACTTAATTGATTTGTGTTGTGACAACAAAAAGGAGTTGGGTGGAACCCTGCATTTTTTTTTACAGTGTGCACTTAGGATGCTTGAGGTCATTGGCTAATTTAATTTTGGGGTGAACTAACCCTTTTTTTTTCGTTAACCCTCTAATTGCTTATAGCACATCATTTCAGAGATTTTACTAGACTGTTAGGCTCAAAGTTATTACCAATATTTGTTTAAAGGTTTTTTTTTGTTCAATAAATTGTTTTTTTAATAGTAATTAGGCAAAATGGATTTTTGCTTTCACAATTAGTTTTGATATGCTCGTATCAAGCATAAAATGTTACAAATATGTTGTGAAATTTTGTTGCAGATAATGTTATGAATATGATAGTGCATCTGATTAAATCGTGAGCTTTTAGCAGGCTGAAACTAATACAAGGTTTTCCAAGGAGAATGCAGAATTTCAATATGGGATAATGTTCTTCCTCTCCTAATGTATGTTTTAGATTGCTGTTCATCTTTCTGCAGTGTAAAGACTATTTAATATTTCCATTTTAAGTTGTGTTGTATCAAGGACTAGTTTGTGAATTTGTCTGTGTTTTCAGGCTTGTTTGTTTTCTCGCACTGACAACACAATGTGCAATGATGTAAATACAAGCAATTATTTTGCCAGTAAAAAGTACCTCCTGTCATTTTTAATTGCTGACATAGCAACAGATTTCTTATTTCACATAATTACAATGTAATGCTGAATCTTTAGCATTCATTACTTGAGTAGTCACCATCACAGGATCCAACAGAAATCATACAATGCTTTGTGCAACATAATCATTTTTTAACCATTATACTTTTTTAGGAATCTTTTAATATATTAAATCATATCAACACTTTTGATCACTTAAATCCTTGCTGAATATAAATGTTCATTTCTATGTTTTTTTTATGTAACTGTCACCGGACGTTTGTAAGGCGGTGTTCAAATTAGCATACACTGTGGTTATTACAAGAAACATCAGATTTGATCACTATATGCCACATAGCTCTAGAACCCATCCCTCTAAAAATAATAATTCAGTGGCTCAGCATTTTTACAGATCTGTTAATCTTTCACCAATTTCTGTGACCTGATTATAGCGAGAAAATGTATTTATGTTTCTGTGGTTCCACACTGCAGGCAAAAATAGTTTTTTTTAAGGCAGATGTCGGTTTTGAGATTGGGTTTTTACAGCTTTACATTTCCGTCTGATGGAAAGAAAGAATTTAACTTTTACATTCATCACACTTTAACAATATATACACTACCGGTCAAAAGTTTGGAGTTAATATGATTTTTAAATGTTTTAAAATAAGCTTTTCCTGCTCAACAATGCTGCATTTATTTAATAAAAAATACAGTACAAATTGTAAAAATGTGAAATCTTATTGCACTATAAAATAACTGTTCAAAAGTAGTTATTATTATAAATAAGTTATTATTATTATTATTATTATTGTTATTAATGGTAATAGTAATAAAACCAATAATGACTGGAGTAATAATTTCAAGAAGGCAGGTATGTAAAATTATAAATATTTAACAATTTAACCATTTCTTTACATTTAATAAATGCTGCCTTGATGAACAGAATAAAATTTTTTTTTAAAAACATGAAAAAAGAACTGACCTTAAAATTTGGACTTGTAGTGTATGTCTGCATGTTATAAAACTTATTTTTCAAATCGTTTTTTCCCCCTACAGCGTTAAGCCATAAGTTTCCACTTCAGCTCAATTTATTTATATTCTTAAAAAATTTATGAAAGAATAGTTTCATACATCATTTTCTTGACTGCTGAAAAAAACAGCGTTTGCTGTTAAGGTATGTTTTGATGCTGGTTTTGCTGGTTTCAACTTTGGTTATACTGGTCTTACTGGTTTTAGTGTTGGCCTCAGATCTGGTCTTGACCAGCACTGAGACCAGCATTGAGAGCAGCTTGACCACCACTAAGACCAGCTTTGAAACCAGCAAGACCAGGATAAAAACATACCTTACCAGCATTTGCTGTTTTTTCAGTAGGGATACATTTTTTTCTGAAAAAAAGGTGAATTTGTTTTTCTACGTTAACTATTCACAGCTATGTTCTGAATTATAGATAGTGATACAAAGTGGTATCCAAAAAAAAAAAAAAAACTCAGGAAAAACCTTTGACTCTGTGTAATATTAAAGGGATAGTTCACTCAAAAATGACTCGTCAGTCATCATTTACTCTTCCTGCATCCGTTCCAAACTTGTTTGCGTTTCTTCTGTTGAACACAAGAAAAAAAATTGAATCTGGAAACCTGTAACCATTGACTTCCATAGTATTGAGTTTTCCTACTATGTAAGTCGATGGTCACAGGTTTCTTCAAAATATTTTCTTTTGGTTCAACAGAACAAAGAAACTGATTGTGAACCACTTGAGGGGAAGTTTTCATTTCATCTTAATGTTCCTTTAATATTATCAATCAACAGTTAAAAGTATGGGAATAACTATCTATCACGGTAGTATTCACCTGCATGTCTTGGCCTTAAAAAAGCAAGAATGCCATTAGTCATGTAATGTTAGGGATGTCGCCAAGCAACGGGGACGCCGGCGCGCACCTGCTGCACTGCGGCACCGGAAATCGAGAGCACAGAGGCAGAGCGCAGGATGTGGAGCTAATCCTCTTCCACGGGCGGCTTTCAATCGTTTTATCCAGCTCGCTTGATCAGGCTCAGGTCAACGAGCTTTGGCATCACAACAAATCGCAGCAGACAGGCGTAACGTTACAGACAGGCGGCAGAGGGAGGAGGAGGAGGCTCGATCGGGGACACTGCAGCAACATCATCATCAGCAGCACGCTCTCTCTCTTCAACATCTCTGGCATTTTATAACACGAGCAGACACACGGACGTGGGTAGTCATGCCCACCCGATCCTTTGATTTTAACCTTAGTTTTTACTGTTATTTGCATACGCTGAGCGGATGCGAACTTTTCTGGTTTACCCGGATCAAATCAAAGTAAGCCACACAGCATCTCCGTTGATGTTGCTCAAATCCAGCCCGGTGTCTGCAGCCCCGCTCAGCTGGAATGAAAGAAGAGCATTGCTTTCAGAGGAAACCGCGCATCCATCTGGAACAGGGTAAACCGGCGGTTGGGTGTTAGCTTAGCATTTCACACGGCGACGTGACACAAAACGCAGGAGTGCCACGATATATTATTCATTATGCTGGCTAAGCACATTTACCTTCACACACACTGAACGTGCTTAGCCCGTCATATCATAAAAATAGTTTTCTTGGCGTTGTCAGCTGTTATTTGTGACATTATGAGCTTTGTGATGCGTCAAATCACAGCTGTCATCCTGTCAAGTTGAGCTTTGGTTCTCTGAAATTCAATACAATGGGACAAAAGAGAGCCAGTAGATGGCATGATTGTCAAGGTTGATTTTATAAACAAATGTTTTATTCAAAAATAGGTGACCGTTTTCTTCTTCCTCCACAGAAATGAATCGTCTTTGCTCTGTTAATAATAACTTTCCGTATGACAACAACCTCCTGGTGCTGGACATTGTGCTGAGCTCGCTGTGGGCATCACCTCAGCCAATCAACTGGGAGAATGTTGCCAAGCTAGTGCCGGGGTTCACACCTAAAGAGGTAAGACAGATCAGACTTACCATATATTACACGCTTTATTTTAAGTTCGTTGTTAACATGAACTAACAAGCACAAATACTGTTAAAAATCTATTCATCTTAGTTAATTTCAACATTTAGTAAAACATTTATTTATTATGTGAGCTAATATAAATTAATATAAATGAATAATTGCATTGACGGGCGGATTTAACCAATCAGTGAGGTAAGCAGCTGCTTAGGGCCCCAGGAAACTTAGGAGCCCTCAATAAATACCTATAAAACTATAACTATTCATTCATTTTCTTTTCGGTTTAGTCCCTTTATTCTTCAGGGGTCGTCACAGCAGAATGAACTGCCAACTTATCCAGCATAGGTTTTTCCAGCTGCAACCCATCACTGGGAAACATCCATAAACATCTCATTCACCCAAACACACTAAGGCCAATTTTTAGTTTATTCAATTCACCCATAGCGCATGTCTTTAGACTGTGGGGAAAACCCACGCCAACACGGGGAGAACATGCAAACTCCAAACAGAAATGCCAATTGACCCAGCCGGGACTCGAACCAGCTACCTTCTTGCTGTGAGGTGGCTGAGCCACTGTCACCCTAAACTATAGCTATAATTTATATATAACATAGTGTTTTGTCATATTTTGTATGGTTAGGGTAGCTAACAAATTAAATTATAGCGTAATTATTAAATCCATGCAAACTTGTCCCACCACCCCATCATGGTGCAGTCCAATCAGACCAAGATTTAGTTTAAAAAACAAAACAACCTATTTATAATTGTTAGTTTTTTTCTTTTTTCTTTTAAGAAAAAGAAAAAAAGTGTTGAAAGGAAGATTGAGTGTCACAAGAAAGGGACAGCACAATAAATAAACAATAAATAAATAAATAAATACAAAGTGTGTATATTAGGACTTTGAGGCCCCAAATCCGTCTCAATATGGTAACAAGCATTTTACTGTTAATGTTAATTATTACATTAATTAGACATCAAAAAGGTCCTAAACAAATTCCATATTTATGAAAAATGTATTGAAAAGCCATTCTAAATAAATTATTGAAAAAAAAAATTTCTTTAATTTTTTTCCATTACAGTTTTCCTTTGTGGATCATTTTGTGAAAAGTCTACTTACATTACCTTATTTATGTAATAAAATATTTGAATATAGTATATTATGTAATAATATAACAATATAAATTGTACAATATAATAATTTGTGATATGATTTACTGTAAAAAAGCCTGTTCACACCAAGGAGCTATAATCAATAAGATATAGTTTTTAACATCATGTTCACATTTTATTTAAGAAAAAAAAAGAAACAATCTAGTTGGAATCAGGATAAGAACAATGACAGTCAGTCAAAATCCCATCCTGGTTTTAGGATTTAGCAGCAGACTGATAATAATAAACAGACTGATATCACCATGCTGATGACACTAATATAGGTACCATTATATTTATTGCTCCTGATTTGAACAGCCCTAAACACAATTTATATAGATGTTCTCCTTTCACAAGATCAGGAAAAATTTTTTTGGACTCATTTAGCTTCTTCATCTATATCTTTGCAGTGTGCTCGGAGGTTTGAAGAGCTGAAGACTACAGGCAGTTTCCCTCATGTTGATGAGCAGTGTAACCCACTCACCGGAGCAGTGAGCTCTCCGTCAGAGTCCTTTTCCACTTATATCAAATCCAATGTACTGGACATTACCAGAGATACAGGGGAACCACAGTCCAATCAGACCACTCTCTCAGTGTCAGGTGTGTAAATGAGTGGGTTTTCACCAAAAATGCTTAGTCCCCATTCAGTTTTGCACTGAACTTTTTCACATTTCCTAGTACTGTTGGTGGAAGTACCTGCTTTTTGGCCTGTCCACACTTTATGATCTGGGAAGAATTTCAGTTCTTCAAAAAACATTTGGAGGAACTAAATTAGCTCCTTTTTCAGAGCTGTTTCTAATCCAACACAATATTGACTGAACTACAGGGACTTAATTGTACACTTTTTGGCAAATGCATGCCAGCACTGTGATGTAAAGTGTTACAAACATACACATTCAGAAAGCTAATGTTTCACATTTGAAGTCAAAATGCAAAATGATAAGCCCTCCTGTAAAATTTAATTTGTTACTATATATATATATTATAAGTGTTGCTTAATGGAGAGAAGATATTTTGAACACATTTTTAAACATAATAGTTTTAAAAACTATTTTCTAATAACTGATTGCTTTTGTCTTTGGCATGATGACAGCATACATAATATTTTACTGCTTATTTTGCAAGGTACTAATATTCATCTGCAATTACTAAGTCATCATCTAAACTACGCAAGTTAGGATAATTAGGCAAGTTATTGATTACAAATTTACAAATTTTACCTCTTCTTATCTGGGAAAACCACTAACAGTCAAAAATGCATGGTTATATAGCAGGGCTATTCAATTGGCCACCCGCAGGCCAAACACGGTTCCCGAGTCAATTTGTTCCAGCATTTCAAAGAGTGAGACAAAGGCATCAAAAAAAAAGTTTTGTTTAGTCGAAAAAATGGTCATTATAGCTATGAAGTGACTTGCGCCTGTTCAATACAGCATGAGCTGTAGTTGAAGGCTGCGCAGAACCATGTTATATTAAGCAAGTGACGCAACATGAACAGCCTCTCTGACAGCAACAGGATGATGATAGATGCTAATTTTTGTTCATTTCTTCTGTTTCTTTTTTCCTTTCTTTGTTCTGCAAAAATATCGGGAAACTTAGTCTAAAAACAGCTGAGTTGGACAAAATGTCTCTTTCAAGTTAAAAAAAAGAAAAGTTGATGCAGAAAACAATTCAGCAGCGAATGGACAGAAGTATTTGTTTACATCTGTCGGTTCTAAGTCTGTATATTTTTTTTACAGTATGTACACTTAAGTTTCAGTTACTTTAAGTTTCTAAATAACTGTAGATTTTGTTATGCTTGCCTTCGAAATACAACATTTGAATATGTTTGTTAAAAAAGCCTATTGTACAATGCACTGATGTTATGTTGGTTCAAAATACAACATATTACTGATTTAATGTAGAAAAAGCCATTGTGGGTGTCGTAAGGAGCAAAAATACAACATATGGGCTCTAATATTGCTGTTGTGTCATCACATATTGCAAGTCATATCTCCCCAGCCCCTCATTTGGGATGCTTTTCATAAACTGGCCCCCATGACAAACTAATTGAATAGCCGTGTTATATGGTGTCATGGCTTTGCTGTCAAAAATCTCATTATAAAGGAGGTCAATGGGGCAAAACAGCCACCAACATAATGAAAGGGTATAGTAAATTTGAACATTACACTGGGGTTAAATTGTGTTTTTTGGTGTTGAACAAAGGTGGGGATTGGAATTTCATAAAAGTAAGATTTTTGGGTGAACTAATCCGTTAATATGGTGATTTTTGGTATTTTTGGGTAAAAAGAATGTTCTGAAATGGGGCTTTTATCTATTTTTAGGCCTCAATGTTCTCCCTACTGGTCGAGGAGCCTCTATTGAGACTGAGATTGCAGATCCTGCCAAGAACATTGAGAAAACAGAAGAAAATAAAAGGTGAGGCACATTTACGTCAATCTAGTCATCCTGTACTAATAATTTCTTCACTAAATGCATTTATTTCCTGTCATACAGCCCCAACATGGTCATTCACGTTTGTGACGAGGCCAAAAACCTGAAGCAGGACTTTGTGTGTCCAAGGAACCTTCTAGTGAAAGAGATGCGTTACTTTGAGGAGTATCTATCTGTGGACCCACAGCGCTGGGACGAGGTGGACATTTCCGTTCACTGTGACGTCCAGATCTTCGACTGGCTCATGAACTACGCCAAGAGTCACAACACCGAACAATCACACGGGAAACATACAGAGAAACCGAAACTGGGTAATTGTCTTTTTGCGTTCACCATTGTGTGTTTTACTTCTTTAACCAAATATACCATCAGAGTTGTCGTGTGTACTCTGACCTGGCTGAATGGTGTTTGTAAGTGATGGTGGGTGGTGTTGTAAACAGTTTTGCGTTGGCTGTGAGTTGGACGTTTCGCTGTTTGTGATGTTGTCGGTTATGTTATGTGGTGTTTGGTTGCAGAGCACAGCAATGTCATCTCAATCCTGATCTCCTCCGAGTTCTTGAAGATGGAAACTTTAGTAAGTGTTGTGAGGGGTGACAGTGTTTTGGGTGATGTAGTAAGTGTGCTCTGAGCTGACTGACCTTTAGGGTGTAGTGGACAGTAAAAAGAGCATGATGCATGATGGCTGTTTCATCATTTGTGTTGTGCTTCTGGACGAATGGGTGCACTGCTCAAACACCAATGAGACACAGAACTGTATTTATCAGACATGGCAAATCTTGATGAAGCAAAACAATTCATAATCAGATGGGCATTATTATATGAACACTTGTCTGAGCAGTGTGCTTGTTGAGAGCATGTTGGTTGATTTTATCAGAAGTTATTTATTCATTTGTTAACATGCCTTTAGTTGATGGTCAACTTGTGTTTTGTGGATTTGAAGGTCGAGGAGTGTATCCAGTATTGTCACAAGCATATGAGTGCCATCATAGCAACGCCGTGCAATATGAACTGCATCAACAACAACCTGGCCGGACGCATTGCTGATCTCTTCAACCATAATGAGGCAGATGATCTCAAGGACAAAAAAGACAAATTCAAAAGGTAGATGAGAGCAAACACACACAGCACATTACAGAATCATACGGAGGTGCTGGATGAATGTAATAAAATGTCAATATTGGACATGTAAACGCTATGTTCAGTTTAAATGTGATCTGTTTTATATAGTTTTTAATATAATTATATTAAAATTAGGACGTTATAATAATATAAAAATATTTCATAGATTATTTTAGTATGATAGTTATTTTAAATGTACATGTATTTTGTGCGATTTGTTGCTATTTTTAGACCAACGCAACCCTAATTTTAACGTTTTGCGCCACGTTGTTTAAATAGCAAATTCATTTGTGCTACTTTGTGGACTCATGGGTGTGCCATTCTATAAAGGGGGCTTCAAGGCACATTGTTGGTACATTGCTATTTTGAGTAACTGAAATAGACTGTGCCATTGGCCAGGAAAAGCTTGTCTTGTGGAAAGCACATTTGTTATGCACTTATGCAGGTTCAGACGCTTAATACACACCGGATGTACAGCAATACACAATTAACTATATGGAAAAAAGATAAAAATGTTACAAAAATTATTATTTACAACATAGTTATGAAAAACACTACCTCCATGCCTTCTTTATGTCCAGGAGGCTTATTGACAATAATGATTTTTTTTTATATTGCTATTATTAATATCAGTATAATATATATATATATATATATATATATATATATATATATATATATATATATATATATATATATATATATATATATTTCTTTTAATAAAAACAAGTTTAGATTTCTTCACCTATCAGGTTTTTGAGATGTATACATCACCATATGAGGCATAAGAATAGGACGTGTGTTTGGATGTAATTCAGTTTTTTGACCACACTTTGTTATTATTGTTCATTTATTGGTTTGTTGGAAATTAAAACTGATTTTAGAAATAGTTTTGAAACAAATCTTTGCGCTTAAACAAAATTAAATACATAGGCAAATGGATGACTTTAGTGGAGTGCGTACAGTAAAATAAATTGAGAAAGTAAAGAGGCTGATTGAACGAGTCTCGTTCTTTATCCTCTCGCTGCAGATGATCTGTTTAACTGTTTTCTTGCTAGTGAAGCGTTCAGTTTTTCTACTTACAAAGTCTTACACACTTCCTTTAAACTCTTAATACATCCATACTCAAATTACATCCATAACTCTATAAAGAGAATAAGCACAACACAGTTAGACCATGTGCTGGGGCGCAAATCATGTTTTTCTGTCCTTAAAATAGCAAAAGTGGATTCTGACATGCCCTTAATACTTTTGCGCCGTGCGCTTTAGACTTTGCACCTAGATCAGTTAAATAGAGCCCCAAATGTCTTATGTGTCTTATGTGCATTTTTTACATTTAAAATACATTTTAACTAATATAGCTAAAATAACTTTAATATCTTTTTAATTTTTCTATGTACATTCATAAAGCTATACTTTGTATTATATCATATTTAATACTAATAGGTATAAGTACAGGACAGGTGCAGGAGAGTAAATTTGATGTTTTCTCTTCTGGCTTCCACAATCAGTCTAACACATTTTTTTCTTTTTGTTTTAAAAGTCGTGAATACACTTTCGTAAAGTTTTATTTAATATTTGAGCAAATGTTAATACAAAAAGATTTGTGGTTCTCTCCCATTCACTGCTCTCTATTATGAAGACTTCTGCTGCTAAGAAACCCAGAAGTGTGAAAAGGGCCTGTTTTAATAATAATAATAATAATAATAATAATAAAAATAATAATAACATTTACAATGTAATATATTCAAAATCAAATGTTTTTCCTGTTGATTTTTCATTACTTTTTTACTCCAGACTACTGTAGTCACATAATCTTTCAGAAATGTCTAATATGATTATCTGGTGTCAGACACAATTATTGTTATTATCTACAATGAAAACCATTATGGTACTAAGTATTTTGTTAGATTTTTCAGGATTCTTTCATTTTACACGCAACAGTTTTTTTATAAGATTGTAAATGTCATTATTGTCGCTTTTGATTTATTAGTTTTTTTGTATTCATTTGTTTTATAAAAAAATATTACTGAAAGAAAACTTTTGGTAATTTAAAGATAATAATAAATTAATACAATATTTTTATTATACAAAACATGTTTAATGATGTTATTAATCATATTTTACTCTCACCTTTTTCAACTTTCCATCAGTAAACTGTTTCAAAAGAAGATTGAGAGAATATTTGATCATGGTTATCAGAATCACGATTCCCCTGGTAATGCATCTACTCTGTACAGGTGAGACATTTGCATTATGCTGGATTGTAGCCTGTTAATATTATGAAAATAATATGATGTGTTTTTGTAGTTTAAACATGCACAATAAATATCATAAATATGGATCTCAAAGTGATAATGTGTTGTTGATGTGGTTCCTCCGCAGATGTGGACTTTGCCTTAAACTTCTAACCAAAGAAACAGAGAGAAAAATCCCTTGTGTTCCAAACAAGATCAACATAGATGCCAGAGGAAACATTGTATTCACTCACAGCAGGTTATATAAGACACTATTTCAATCACACGAACACGAATAATAAAGTCTTAGATTTAAGTGTTAGGCACACACACACATATGAGGATATATGTTAATAATTGTGCTTGTTTGTGTAGACATAAGGCCTGGGAGGTTCATGAGTATGTGAATTGTCTTTATGAAGAGTTAAAGTCATGGGTTCAGGTCTACTGGAGGATCTGGGGCACTATCAACTTCCTTACATGTTCACGCTGCAAACAGGTAAACAGATAGTCATTTTAGTACAATATGCATATGAACTGTAGTGTGAGAAAGTATTTACCCCTTACTGATTTCTTTTTGTGTTCTTTTTTTTTTTGCTGTTTGTCACACTTTAATGTTTCAGATCAACAAACAAGTTTAAATATTAGTCAAAGGTAACACAGGCTGTATTAACATTGTGCAGTTTTGAAATTAAGGTTTTTAATATTAAGAAAAAACAAAATACAAGACTGCATAGCTCATTAGTTCACTCAAAAATTTAAATTCTCTTATTGATTACGCTTATGTCATTTTAATCCTCAGACATTCATTCATCTTTAGAAAACAAATTAAGATATTTTAGATACAATCTGAGAGCTCTCTAACAGCATTCATTCATTTATTTTTCATTCATGTATTTTTCATACACTCTCACTTTCACACACATACACTATGGCCAATTTAGTTTATTCAATTCACCCATAGCGCATGTCTTTGGACTGTGGGGGAAACTGGAGCACTCAGAGGAATCTCATGCCAAAATGGGAAGAACACGCAAACTCCACACAGAAATGCCAACTGACACAGCCGGGACTCAAACTAGCAACCTTCTTGCTGTGAGGCGACAGTGCTAACCACAGAGCCACTGTCATCTCAATCCCCCCCCTCTAACCGCATATACAACAAAATATGTCCCAAGATGTTCAAAGCAAGGAATATTTATATTATACAAAGCTCCAGGAATAGCTTTGTGCACCAAAAAGGGAAAATATGATTTTGTTCAGGAATATTTTTTCTTCCATGTCAGATCAAAATGCTTGTTTACTACCGACAATATGCTGTAGACTGTAATGCCAATGACATGAAAAGAAATCCGACCTGAAAGAAAAAGAGAAGACATTTGAGAACAAATTTATATTAACTTTTTTTGGTGCACAAAAGTGTTCTTGGAGCTTTGTATGATTACAGTTCAGCCACAGATATCACGTGGAATGTTTTGGACATTGTTATCCTATGGAGGATAACAGAGCTCTCAAATTTAATCTAAAATATCTTAAATTGTGTTCCTATAATGTATGATGTTGCAGGAGATTGGAACGACATGAGGATGAGTAATTTACAACAGAATTTGCATGTGTGGGTGAAGTAATCCTTTAATGTTTCCTAATTTTACTTTTGATAATAGGTTTGCATTCATCCAAGTTTAAACGCTTAAATTTAGCTCATGATATACATTACAGCATCACCTCTGTTTATCACAGTGTCTGAAATGGTTCATTCAAGGGTCTGGTTTCCCTAAACCCCTCCTTTCTTAAAGCATACTGTGATCAGATTGGCCAGATGAACCAATGTGTTGTGATTGGACAACTTGCAGCTTGTTTTTAAAGGTCCCACGAAGTGCTTTAAAATGTGCATCTTAATTTGATTTTTGACATAATCTCAACTAAACCATAAAGAGAGGGTGGAACCTTCTCCCCTTTTAAGCCAATAGCGTTTTGTTTTATCACCGCTCTGCTAGTGAGAGTGATTGAGCTCAACCGCATCAAATGTGAAGCATCTTAAAGGGGGCATGTCAGACACTGCATTTGATTGGTCACGATTTCATGAGAAACTTAAGTATGAGGTGAGAGGAATAAAACTGTTGATCCATTTAGGAGAAAGTTCAAACTACATTCTAGAGATCTGCGCGGGACTAAATTTTGAATCCTGCTCCCGCCCGCATCCGCCAGGTTTTAGCCCCAACCCGACCGCTCCCGCTTACGTTCTGCATTCATTGTCCCACTGCTCGACCCGCTCCGTTTTCTACCCGCCGCGCCCGTTCCCGCTAATGGGCGGGGGGAGAACAAAACCGAATCGCGCACACACACACAGACAGCGACAAACATGCTAAACGCAGCATCACGCTGTCTCATTTACACACATACATACGCGTGCTCGCTCGCTCAGGAGTCGGGAGCGATATTGTTAGACCGCCCGTCTCCGTCCAAAAATACACCAGTTACCGACTGCTCCCGTACTTTATTCGGAAATTTATAGTATATAATGCAGACTTCTACTACAAGCTTTACATGTTTATATTAGTTTTATATCTCCTAAACATGAAGTTTTGGTGCACACACTCTTCCAGACCATAGTTGCAACTACATTGTCTGAGAGACAAAATGCACATTCATGAGCTGCCATTGAAGATCATTGGCTGACAATATCAAAATCTGTTACAGACCTACATAGATTTGTGCAGAAAGTAAGGTAACTTGTATAATGCAGTTCTTTATTTTGGAAGTACTTTGGAAAGCTCTTTGGAACTTTGCAGACTTAACATTTACAATCAGTTACACTTACATATTACATTAAAGTTAATATCCATAAAAATGTAATATGTGCATGTTCTATGGCCTTTGGCAGGCATTCTTGTGTACCGAATTGGGTCAGTGTAGGTATCACCCAGAGGCAGTTGTGTATCCTGGCATTGGAGCAGATCATAGATGGCACGGCCTTGGTGTTTATCCTTGCTGCAACCAGAAAGTCCTACGATTTGATCCCTCTTTCATGCCCAAGGTTTGTGTTATTGCTAGAATTTGTCTTTGTGAACTCGTTTGACCTTTAAACCCATCCCACCATGTGTGAATGTCTGTTTTCCTTGTCGCAGGGCTGTAAAATAAGAGACCACATTGTGAGTGCGGCAGATGGTGGTGACTGTAGCGATCACAATGTAAACTCAACCCAGACCAGAATACTCAATGACCTGCTGCTGCACAGAGACGCTGTGTGTGTGGCCGAGAGGTTAGATTATAGCAAAAAAAAATTGTATAAATGATTGGCTTTCTGTTTTATGCATTATTTAAACGGTCTGGTCATTTGTCTAGTCTTTTGATGGTTTTATGCCATTATCTATTTTGTTTTGCTGTAGCTCTGAGGATCTTTCTGTAGGCAGTGAAAATGTGCCAGGATGTGATGTTATGCTTGAGCCAGGGGTGCTTACAGCTCACAGACCCAAGGAAACCACAGCTGTGAGTCTAACTTTTTGTTGTAACTGTCAACAACACACAATCACACTCGGAATTGGGTCACCTGGAACACAACTTAAAAGAACCAAAAGACAAATATGAAGATTATAATTGTGGTCATAAATGTACATACACCTTGTAGACTCTCCAAAATGTTAACCATTTAGCAAAATTATTGTCAGTATTATTATTGTCAGGGGCGCGGCTAGGGGGTAAAAGTTATGACATTTCTAAGGCTCACACAGTTTTGGGGCCCCAAGAGATATTATTAGGAGCCCAAATGTCCTCCCCAACCTTCAAACTTGTCACTTTTGTCAGCGTCAACACCCACCCAAAATCCCCCTTCCCCTCCTAATTTGTCACTTTTGGCGGTGACACCCCCCACCACTTTTCAATTTCCACAGCCATATCACCCTCCAGCCCAAGACCGGTTACTCACTGAAGCTAAGCAGGTCTGAGCCTGGTCAGTACCTGGATGGGAGACAACATGGGAAAACTAGGTTGCTGTTGGAAGTGGTGTTAGTGAGACCAGTAGGGGGAGCTAATCCTGTGGTCTGCGTGAGTCCTAATGCCCTAGTAAAAGTGAAGGGGACACTACACTGTCAATGGGCGCCGTCTTTCGGATGACACGTTAAAACGAGGTCCTGTGGTCTCTGTGGTCATTAAAATCCCATGACACTTCTCGTAAAGAGAAGGGGTGTGAACCTGGTGTCCTGGTTAAAGTCCCTCAATCGGCCCTTATGATCATGGCCTCCCAATCATCCCCTATCCACTGAATTGGCTCTATCATTGTCTCTCTACTCCACCATTAGCTGATGTGTGCACTGGCACCGCTGTCCTGTGGATGCTGCACACTGGTGGTGGTGTGGAGAGACCTCCCTCATGATTGTGAAGAGCTTTGGGTGTATGGCCATACACTATAAATGTGCTATATACAATACACAATACACACGACACCTACCCCCCACCACTTTTACTTTTGTCAGCAACCTAGCCTCCTCCCTTCAACTTTCGTCAACAGTCAGCGTCCACCGCTCTTCAATTTCATCCGTGACAACCCCCCCACTCCCATCCCCCACTTTTGTCAGTGACACCCCACCACCACTTTCCACTTTTGTCAGCAACCCTTCCCTCCCACTTTTTACTTTCGTCAGCGTCAACACCCACCGCTCGTCACTTTCATTCGCAACAACTGATTTAAATTGTGTTCTAAATTAAAGCAACAGCACGCGATAGAAGGAATATTTTCCATTTTAAAAGGAGTTATTATTAGGTGTACCTGTTAATTACGATCACCTCAGGTACACCGTATGTGCTTTATTTATGTTAAATACTAACAGTGTGAGTTTGAATGCCATTTTACATGACATTTATTGCCATATACTGAAAGCTGCAGCAGATAGTTTACCTTAGATCTTGAAAATAAAATAAACCATTTGAAATTGAACTTTAGAACTGTGAAATAATGCAAACCAACACATATCAGTGATTCAGCTTCTACATTTAATAATATTAATGAATTAATCATTAAAATTAATTAGATCATAAACCATTGTGCTGTACAATGTCCGTTATATTAAATAGATTTATAACTGAGAAAATTTGCATTTATACATTATTATATATAACATTTTATGCTGAGATATAAAGTCATTATTGTGAAATATAAGGACATAATTACCTTTTTTTGCATGTGTGTATTGACTTATTCTCAATCTAAATGTATTTGTCCAGTTTTGAATAATGAAAGCACTTTTCTTCCCTTCTGGTGCAGTTTTCGCTCTTAAAAAATTGGAGTCTTCAGCTGGTAAGAACCGAGCGTTGATGCAACTTCCTACACACCTATAATAAAATCACACATCTCACCCATATTTCTTCTTGTGCAGCGCCAGCAGTCTCTGCTGTCTGAAGATGAGGAGTACACTACAGGGTCAGAGGTCACCGAGGATGAGGTTGGGGATGAAGAAGACACATCAAAAAAACAAGGCAAGCTAAAAAATCTTACATTATTAAAAAAAATCAATACATGCTCTTTAATAGGCAGTACCTAATTATGGCCAAGGAGTGGCAGTCATGTTCAATTTCAAGGACACTGCTGATTTTTATATGACTTTGTGTACATAGCTGCAAAGAAAGCAAGAAAATCTGGCAAACCTTTGAAAAGACAAGTGTCTTCTCCCAATTTTCACCGCAAGGAGAAATCTGGTGAAAAGGTGAGTGCAGTTAATTTTTTCCATGAGAGTGACTTTCTCAAAATTATTAGTGCTGGATTTTTTTAAACCATGAAAATAAGAATTGAAAGAAGAACTGCTTAAGAATGAAAAAGATATGTGTAATTTTTCTCTTTTTTTCATATATCCTGTAATTTTAAAGGCACCATCTCGAGATACAACCCCATTCACGTGAGTAACTCCAAAAACCTACTGTTTCTATATAGAGATGTCCGATTAGGTTTTTTTTGCCCTCGAGTCTGAGTCAGAGTCATTTGATTTTGAGTATCTACCGATACCGAAACCCAATCTGATACTTCTATAATATATTTAAAAAAATAAAGAAGAACGAAGAAACGGATCCAGGTCGTTCTGTGTTTTTTATTTATTTATTATTTTACCATTCAACAAATCTGTTAACTAACAGAAAACTTCTGTGAGGTAGCTTGAACAATCAAGTAATAAATAACATTAATTCTTCCTGTTTGGACTTCAGTGTAACAGTAATCTAAAATAAAACAAATAGCACCTCAACTAAAAATACCCAGCAGGCAATCCCAAGTTTTTATATCTCAAAGTTTGCTATGGCAAGGTTGTCGTCGTCAACTTTATAATACCTTGAGACCACAGACATATTCTCGCTTTGCGCTGTTTGATTGGGCCCGATTTCCGATCACGTGATCGGATCTGGACATCTCTATTTCTATAGGACTGATCTTATTATTTATTTAATTTTCTATTTAAAGGAATAGTTCACCCAAAACTAACAATTCTGTCATCATTTTGATCCAAACCTGTTTGACTTTCTGTCTTCTGTTGAATTTTAATTTTAGCATGAACTATCCATTAAAGCACATTGTTGTAGCACATGATTAAAAAGGAATTTCTAAATAAGGGCATAAATAAATAAAAAACTGATCCTCAAACAAGGAAAATATTCAAACTATCATTTGGGGTATAACATTCTGTAAAATTGCAATATAAAATTGCAGATGCATTATGACAAGTTGACAGTGTAAGAAATGAAATGACCAGAAATACATTTGCAGTTGTGAGAAAATCAAGCCAGTCACAATGTGTGATTTACATTGGGCTCTTTCTCTCTTTGGCTCTCAGCGTCAGCATCCAGAAGAATAAGTGGGATAGCAATCGCTCCATGAGGTACAATCAGGATGCACAGAGGGAGGAGGGTAGGAGCCTTTTTCAAATTTTCTGACTGTAACAAAGATCCTCACAATTGCACAGTGTGAGAGCGAGTCTTATACTAACAAGCCTTTTTTGTAAAACCACTTAAACCCCAGAAAATCTCATCAGAGAAAGTAAAATCCATCAGCAAGTGCATCTGCCAGCTCTTTAGAAGAATAGGTCACTTATGTTTTTGTTTTATAAACACTTTTGTATTCAAAATAGGATTAAGCCTGTGGAGATTTAAAATGGTAATTAATCAGTAGTATTAGGTATTTTTTGGCACTAAAGACTTCGTGTAGCTCACGTAGATTTGAAATGATCTTGACGGATGTCTTTTTGTTCAAACTCACTGTAGATCAGAGGAGAATGGAGGAGATTATAGCCAATCTCACTAAAATGCGCTTTGGTGACCAGGAGCAGACAAAGTTTAAAGACACAAAAGAGGTACTAAACATCTTCATTTTTAAGCAAAAGCATACCTACCTGACTAAAGTCTTGTCGTCGATCCCAGTTGTAAGAGCAACAAATAAGAACTTGACTTCTATTTGATCATTTGGAAAAGTGGCAGAGGGTGGACTTTTCCGATGAATCATATTGAACTGCTTTCCAAGCATCACAAATACTGCAGAAGACCTATTAGGACGCTTATGGACTCAAGATTCTCACAGAAATCATTCAAGTTTGGTGAAAGAAAAATCATTGTTTGGGGTTACATTTAGTATGGGGGCATGCGAGAGATCTTCAGAATTGATGTCAACATAAACAGCCTGAGGTATCAGGATGTTTGTGCTGCCCATTACATTACATAACACTCCTGAAAGCAAAGAAGGTCAAGGTGCTCCAGAATTGGCCAGCCTAGTCACCAGATATGAACATTATTAAGCATGTCTGGGGTAAGATGAAGAAGGCATTGAAGATGAATCCAAAGAATCACCATAAACTCTGGGAGTCCTGCAAAAACGCTTTCTTTGCCATTCAAGATGACTTATTAAGGTATTTGAGTCATTGCAGAGATGTATAGATGCAGCTCATGGGAGTCATACACAATATTAATTATTTTTCCACTGCAGCATGACTTTATATTGTATACTGTACATTATTTGTCTTAAGTGACAAGACTTTTGTCTAAGCAAAGTCAGGCCTTACTGTACTAATTAAATTATTAAAAATCAAGGCATGATCATATTATATTTTAGTAAAATAAGCGTAATCTAGAGGTCTTTGCCTTTCATTTAAGCCATTTCTGATACTAAATAATTAACTAGAAGTCAAGTTATTATTTTTTGTTCCTAAAACTTGGATAGGCGACAAGACTTTTGTCAGGTAGTGTACTTCATTTTTGCAAACACATTGACTTTTCAGTTCATCTGCATTTAACTATTCAAAATGCCAAATATTTTGATCTTCTGCACTTTTCGCTACCAAATGTATGCGCAATGAAAATAGTTGTGTTGAGTTAGTTATCTTTAATTTCCCTAACTCATGTACTCATCAAAATGGACATCTATTGTGCCATTATTAGTAGTTTATTGTTGTTTTTTTGTTCCATCACTTTTCTGACGGTGGGACAACAACCCAGTTCAGTATTTATAGGTTGTAGATATACTTAAAACATGTATTCATACCACAGTCTTGACTAGGCCTGTGACAATAATCAATATCATTTAACGCAATATATTTGGGTGCAATATATCGTACAACAAAAATAGATATCATGACAGGCCTAATCTTGGCCAGGTATAGTTGAACTGAGGTGATAAACATTCATCCAGCAAGAAATTTCTGTCAGACATGCTGAAATTCGAGCAGTGTTTCATTTTATTATTGTCTGATCATCCAACTGGACTGAGAGGTGTGAGAGTTGTGTCATTAGCATAGCAGTGGTAGGAAAAGCCATGTTCCTGAATGACAGATCCAAGGGATGCCATGTAGAAAGAGAAGATGAGAGGTCCAAAAACCAAGCCCTGAGGCACCCCGCTAACTAGATATTATATTTTAGACAGTTCACCCCTACACTCTGAATGACCTACCTGAGGAGTAAGATCTGAACCACTGGAGGTCCTGTGATGCCCATCGTCAAGTTTGTTGTCAAGGAGAATTTGGTGATTGACATACTCAAATATAGTGGACAAATCCAACAAGATTAACAACTGAGATCATGGCAGTTTCTGTAGCTTCCGCTTTTGAAGCCAGACTGATGATCAAATTTGTGTCCCACTAACTGTACACCGGGCGTCATGGTAGTGCAGTGGGTAGGACTATCGCCTGACAACAAGAAGGTCGCTGGCTGGTTCGAGTCACGGCTGGATCTGTGTGGAGTTTGCATGTTCTCCCTGTGTTCACATGGGTTCCTCCAGGTGCTCCGGTTTCCCCCACAGTCCAAAGACATGCGCTATAGGTGAATTGAGTAAACTAAATTGGTCGGAGTGTATGTGTGTAAATGTAAGAGTTTATGTGTGTTTCCCAGTGTTGGGTTGCAGCTGGAAGGGTGTCCGCTGTGTCAAACATATGCTAAATCAGTTGGCGGTTCATTCTGCTGTGGGGACTCCTGATGAATAAAGGGACTAAGCCGAAATGAAAATGAATGAATGAATGAATGATAACTGTGAACACCAACACTCACTTGCACATAAAAGAGAAATATACTGTACCTTAGGGTTTAGATAAACTTGCTAAAGCATCTGTAAGACTCTCTGTATGTATTTCAATTATACCACAATATTTCAGCACTGTGCTCTAGTATTTTGCACCCATGTGTGTTTGTGTGGTTTCAGCCTGCAGGAGGCCTCTACTCAAGACTTGAGGCCCAGTTTAAGGCCTCCTCACAGTCCAGCGCAAGACAAAGCAGCTCAGAGAAAACTCTAAGGTACTGCATTCACCTCCAACTGAAGTAAAGACACTGCACAGACAAGCAACAAGTAAAAGCATTTCAGATTATGATTCATAATGGTAATAATAAGATTTGGAGGGATTAGGAACGTGTTTGTGCACTAACTAAACTGGGATGTCTGATCTCGTCATGCAGGCTTAAAAGGATAAATAATAAACTCATGCTGTTTTCATTTTTGCTTGACATTTTTGGTGTATGTTAATGTTTTAGGATCATTAGAAATGCAGTAAAGGGCTCCTATGATGAAAATTATCTTTTGGACAGAACTGTGTGTAGGTATAATGTGTCCACTGTCATATTAGAGTGATATAAACCCAGCAAGTCTCTTTTTTTTTTTAATTTCCTGACGTTAAAATAGGACCTAAATCCCAGGTGTTTTGAGGCCCCCGCAATGTGATTTAGGACTGTGGTTTTCCCCGCCCATTTTTGACTAATGAGCTGTATTTCAGCTTCATCCGAGTCTGTGTCTGTCACTGTGCTGTTTATCTGACTTAACGCAAGATAAGAAGCAGACACGCACGGGAGTGGTGGGCAGGGAGAAAGAGCTAATTTGCATTTAAAGCAGCTACAGTGTATTTAGACACCAAAATGGGGAGATTCTGGAGGCTATAATTATTGATCTGATGGGTATTTTGAGCTGAAACTTTACATACACATCCTGTAGACACCAAAGCCTTGTGTTACATATTGTAAATGGGGTCAAATAGGTTGCTTTTAATAAAATTGAAAATGTTCACTTTTCTTTTTCTTTGTTGTTCAACAATGAACAAATATCCTCATTTATATTCCACTATTTAATCCCATGTAATAACAAGAAGTGCATTATTTGTTAATTATAGTTTAAATTAACAAATAATGTTTTTTTTTTCATTAAAAAAAACGGTTAGCATAATAATACATAAAAATAGCTTTTGTTTAATCATTTTGGGAATTTTGTTTATTTAAAAAAACAAATTAAATATTTATTAAATTTAGGGCAATTTATTATATTTTGATAATTTTTTGTACTCAGATGTGTTAACATTTTCTCATAGTATACCATACACTTGCTAAAATGACTATTTTAAGTAACTAAGTACACTGTTGGCATACTATTGCTTTACTTTTTATTCAATGCACCTGTTTGTGGCTTAAATTAAAACTTTTTTTCTGGCTCCTTTTCTCTCCGTTCCATTTTTAACTAGCTCTTTGGTCTATTTTTAGAGCAAAGACACGCTCGGGGCCGTCAAGACCGACTTAGACAAAAGACTGAGCTAAGTGGATGAGTTTTTGAAAAGGAGGAGGTAAAAGAGCTTGCTGCTGTTTGACGAAGCAGAAGAAAGCATCACTTTCTCTCCGCCATCCTCTTCTCCACTCCTCCTCACCTCCCTCCTGACACAGCAGAAAGAGCATTAATCTTTTCCATTACAATCCCTGGAGAAGAATGGTTCACTGGTGTGGTCGCTGATGTCATAATTGTAGCTGCAGAACAAAAACAATGGACCTAATAAAACCCTCGGTTGCACTGTAAACAGTAAAGGCTTTTGGCTGCTATTGAATTGAATGCATCTACTGAAAACAATCTTTATTTAGCAAAGTTTGCTTCATCTCATCCCATGTCTAGCTCAGGATTCATCCCAGCCGTGGTGTTGTTGTGGTGTCCCTGCTTCATTCTAGCCAACTCAGGTGACCAGACAAAGCTCATCTCTGTGGTTCTGACCCTGCACTTTAAGCCGTCTTAATGCAATGACTCAAACCTGTATAATACGCAAAGAAGCTACTGGGTTACGAGTGACGCTGACGACTAATTCCTGTGTGGTCCATCGTTTTGTTGCACTGGAACTAGAACTGTGCCATTTGGACCGATGTGATGTGGAGTAGACGCAGAATAAATAGAATAAATCATTTAAAAAAAGAACTGCGTGGGACTCTTACTTGTTTAGAATTGTTTGTAGTAAATGTTCTTATCAAATGAGTAAGGATAAAAGTTTTACTTGTACACTGATTCAGTGTTCATACGTCCTTTATGAACATAAGTTCATACGTCCTTTATGAATTAACCTTGGTTTTATTGGTAAGTTTGGTTTTTTGTATATTGATGACTAGAGTTTATTACAAATAACATGGTTATATTATGGTTGGTATCACAAAAAGATGTTGTTAAAAAGTCTTTAAATTAAAACAGATTAGGTTTGACTATTGCATTGTCATTTTTAAGAGATAGTTTGTCCAAAAATTTACATTTTCTGTAAATTTACTCACCGTCAGGCCATTCAAGATGTACAGGGTTTTATTTAATATGACGGTAAAGAAGAATATTTTAGCTGAAGCTGTCGTCCTCTGGTATTCATGTAATGGTGGTCAGTGCATGCCATCACTTTGAGATTCAAAATAACATATATGTAACAAATCATAAATGAAATGTAAATGAAAAATAAATTAAGCAAATAAAATGCAAATCCTTAAAAAACACAAAGGGAAAGTTAAGTTATGAGAAATAAAAAGAAATTTTGCAAGCAAAACTAAAGAACTGAAAATAAAAATGAGCAGCGCAAAAAAATGAAAATATTTGCAACATATAAAAAAGGGCAACATGGTGGAGCAGTAGGTAGCACTATCGCCTCACAACAAGAAGGTTGCTGGTTCAAGCCTTGGTTGGGTCAGTTGGCATTTCTGTTTGGAGTTTGTTCTAGCCGTGATGGCGTGGGTTTCCTCTGGGTGCTCTGGTTTCCCCCATAGTTTAAATACATGTGGTAAAGGTGAATTGATATGGCCTATAAGTGTGTGTGTGGGTGCTTCCCAGTGTTGGGTTGCGGCTGGAAGGGCATCCGCTGCGTAAAACATGAGCTAGAAGTTGGCGGTTCATTCCGCTGTGGCGACCCCTGATTAATAAAGGGGCTAAGCTGAAAAGAAAATGAATGAATGAATGAATGAATGAATGAATGACATTGCATCTGGAAAGTATTCATAGTGCTTCACTTTTTCCGCATTTTTTTATGTTACAGCCTTATTCCAAAATGAATTTAATTTATTTATTTCCTCAAAATTTTACATACAATACACCAAAATGACAATGTGAAAGAAGCCAATTTATTAAAAATAAAAAACCTAAAAAATCACATGTACATAAGTATTCACAGCCTTTGCTGTAAAGCTCTAAATTGAGCTCAGGTACATTCTGGTTCCACTGATCATTCTTGAGACGTTTCAGCAGCTTAATTAAAGTCCACCTGTGGTAAATGCAGTTGATTGGACATAATTTGAAAAGGCATACACCTGTCTATATAAGGTCCCAGGGTTGAAAGTGCATGTCAAAGCACAAACCAAGCATGAAGACAAAGGAATTGTCTGTAGACCTCCGAGACAAGAATGTCTCGAGGCACAAGGCAGGGGAAAGTTACAGAAATTTTTTTTGCTACTCTGAAAGTTCCAATGAGCACCGCTCATCACCAGGCTAATACCATCCCTACAGTGAAACATGGTGTTGGCAGCATCATGCTGTGGGGATGCTTTCCAGCAGCAGGAACTGGAAGACTAGTCAGGATAGAGGGAAAGATGAATGCAGCAATGTACAGAGACATCCTGAATAAAATCCTGCTTCAGAGTGCTCTTTACCTCAGACTGGGGCGATGATTCATCTTCAATGACCCAAAGCACAACACCAAAATATCAATGGAGTGGCTTCACAACAACTCGTTGAATGTACTTGTGTGGCCCAGCCAGAGCCCAGACCTAAATCCTATTGAACATCTGAAAATTGCTGTACACTCACTGTCACTTCCCATCCAACCTGATAGAGCTTGAGAGGTTCTGCAGAGAAGAATGGGCAAAAATTCCCAAAGACAGGTGTGACAAGCATGTGGCATCCTTTTCAAAAAGAATTGAGGCTGTAATTGCTACCAAAGCTGCATCAACAAAGTATTGAGCAAAGGCTGTGAATACTTATGTGCATGTGATTTTTCCGTTTTTTTATTTTTAATAATTTTTCAAAATAATTTTTTTTTCACATGGTCATTATGGGGTATTATGTGTAGAATTTTGAGGAAATAAATTCAATATTGTAATCCATTTTGGTTTAAGGCTGTAACATAAAAATGTGGGAAAAAGTGAAGCGCTATGAATACTTTCTGGATGGACCATATGTATATGTGTGTGTGTATATATATATTATTATTTTTTATTTTTATTTTTTCAGTCAATTGTGAGTTTGCGATATTGTTTGCATTTCATACTTGCACATTTTACTGTCTGACACTGATTTGATGAGGGGCGGGGGGATGTGTCAAATGAAATGTGGCATGAACCCATAGACATTATAACAGAAAGCTTATACTTAAACAAAAATACACTTAAATGCATTATAAAGGCATTTTTAAACATTTTTTGCTTAATACTTTTTTTCATTTGCAAAACTATCTCATGATCACTGTATATCTCATGATATTATTGAAGCAGATTTTCAACATGACTGTTATCATCATAACTTCAGAAAGGGAAGTAGAAGTGTGTGTGCGCGTGTGTGCGCGCGTGTGTGCGCGTGTGTGTGTGGGTGTGTAAAGGTGAAAGAGTTGTTTTTGGTGGCAGTTGATGGAGTTTGATTGAGCTCAGACAGGTTGGGTTACAGTACTTGGCCTCCTGCCAACCAGAATCACAAATGATCATGTGTTAATTCCCTCTCTGCTGGTGGGAACCAGATCCATCACAACCCCCCAGTATTCAATGCGACATATCTCTCTCTTTCCAGGAGCCCTGTGTATCTCTCTTACTCTGAAGAGTTGACAGGTCTGAGGAAGCAGAACAGGCGGTGCATCAGTGTTTTCATTTTATTTCTCATTTTACGTTCCTGTTTTGTTTCCAGTAGTCATTCAGATGTTGTAGTGTTTCTTTTTTTGTATGACCTCTGCTCACCCAGGCTGCATGTACTTGTTTAAAAATACTGTGAAATATTAGAATTTTGATATAACTCACCACCTTATAAACTATTTTAAAATAGAATTTTATTTTTGCCAAACACTTTACTTAGTCCTTTAGATATCATTCTAATATTAAGATTTGAGGTGACGTGGTGGCGCAGTAGGTAGTGCTGTCGCCTCACAGCAAGAAGGTCGCTGGCTCAAGCCTCGGCTGGTTCAGTTGGCATTTCTGTGTGGAGTTTGCATGTTCTCCCTGAGTTCGCATGGGTTTATCCTTCGGATGCTCCGGTTTCCCCCACAGTCCAAAGTTAAATTTCGGTATTTTATGAGTGTGTGTGGATGTTTCCCAAAGATGGGTTGCAGCTGGAAGGGCATCCGCTGCGTAAAACATATGCTGGATAAGTAGGCAGTTCACTCCGCAGTGCTGACCCCAGATTAATAAAAAGACTAACCCGAAAAAGAAAATGAATGAATGAATGTTATGATTTGGTCATTATGTTGTAAAGTCATGATGATTAGCCCGTCTGTTTGATTTTCCCACAATTTCTGTTTAACAGAGAGAAGATTTTTCCAACACATTTCTAAACATAATAGTTTTAATAACTCATTTCTAATAACTGATTTATTTTTACTTGCCATGATGACAGTAAATATATTAGTAGATATTCTTTCATGCTTTTAATATTAATATCATTTTTGAATGTTCATTTTTATTTATTAATCATGCAAATCGAAAAAAATAAGGATTTTTGTCGCAAAACATATGTTTATGTACATAAGAGTGTATAGTTAAACATAGAGTTGAAGTCAGAATTATTAGCCACCCTGGATTATTAGTTTTCCTTGTTTATTTTTCAACACGTTTATAAACATAATAGTTTTAATAACTCATCTCGTGTTATTTTATCTTTGCCATGATGACAGTGCAAAATGTTTTACTAGATATTTTTCAAGACGCTTCTATCAGCTTAAAGTGACATTTAAAGGCTTAACTAGGTTAATTAGGTTAACTAGGCAGGTTAGGGTAATAAGGCAAGTTGTATATTGTATAATGATGGTTTGTTCTGTAGACTAAAAAATATATCTTAAAGAGGCTAATAATATTGTCCTTAAAATGGTTTTAAAAAAATAAATAAAACAAATACGACTTTCTCCAGAATACTGTGAAAATGTCCTAGCTCAACCAATTTTATCTAATTATTTCACAGTTATTTTGAACTGGTAGTCAATGAACTTGAGGAAAAAGTATATTTTTATAGTGTCAGCAACTTTTAATAAACCCTTGTTTGAGAATGTTTGAAGGATCATGCTTAAACTTTTCTTTCTTTAATAATATCGGTAAATATAGATTTTTCTTTTGTACTCAGATAAAATATAACAGTATGATCATATCATAATGCTTATTGGCATAGTTTATTGATATTCTGAAACCAGATTCCTATGGTTGCATGTAAATTCTTCATGAACTGTTATCTCTATTGGAAAAAGTCTGTGGTAAAACCTACATCTGACAGGAATCCAGTGGAAAAAAAAAACAGAAAGAGCATGGATTGAGCAGAGCCAGGCTAAAGGTGGTGGACAGTCTCTCAGTGCTCGGCCAAAGGTCACATCCTAATCATTCAATGCTCTTTTGTCTATTGTTACTTGTGGCAAATGTTGTGTTGGCATTAGCGCTGTGCTTTTGTTTTGAATGGCACGGGTTTGTTATTTCAAGTCTGCCAGTATAGGCTACTGCAACCATTTTGGGTTAAGGTATATTATTTCTGACACTATTTACATCCACCTGTTCACATATATGCGCAACAAATACATTCGGTTTCTTTAAAGCTAAGTTTCATAACTAATAACTACTTGTTGAAATCGTAAACATTCCGTCGACGGAATGAAGCACTGATGAAAACAAGTCATGGCTTCTGTTTTTGTTGTATTATGGCCACTAGACGGAGCTGTTTATACCTGAACATGTTCCTCACGAAGCCAAACTTCCAGTGCAGCAAAAGGCCTCGTTCATTGTCTGTGTCTGTGTTGTTGTCATGAAGTTCACCTCTCAAGAAGGACAGGGCTATTTATAGTGACCGCCATTAGAAATACACTGCTTCAAATAACCAGGCAAGAACAAATAACGGATCATGCATTAGTATGCAGTCCACAAGTTAAATAGTAAATAATAATAATGTAAATTATTTCATTCCTTTATGAAAACATGCCTCAAATTACATATCTAAAGCTTTGTGACTCTGATTTTGTTGTCAAATTATTTGTATTTATTTTTCACAATACATTTGCCTTTATTGACCACCTGCATTATCTTAGTATTGTTGATATTTTTTTAAATTGTAGATTGATTTCAGCTTTCAAGTTCACACATAAAAAATCATCTAAAAAATCTAGTTTTTAGTACATTGGGTTAAACTAAATAAACATAAACATTTCCTTTGCCAGAAAATGAAATAAATTACATCCAGTAAATTTTCTTTTCGGTTTAGTCCCTTTATTAATCAGGGGTCAACACAGCGGAATGAACCACCAATTTATCCAGCATATGTTTTACACAGAGAATACCCTTCCAGCTGCAACCCAACACTAGGAAACAAACACCCATACACACTCATTCACAAACACATACATACAGTATGACCAATTTAGCTTATTTATATTCATCTATAACCAGAGGCTGATTTAACCAATAGGCAAGGTAAGCGGCCGCTTAGGGCCTAAGGACATCTGGGGGCCCACAATAAATATCTAGAACTATAAATTACACCTATAAGCTATATATAACTATATATTCATAATTGTCTATCATATTTTGTATAATGAGAATCAAACAAATACATTTTACATAATTAAATATTATTTATTATACAATAAAATATATTATGAAAACTTAATGTTACTTAATATTAATAAAAAATATCCACCACATGAAGCAGTCCTACTGTCAAATTTAAAAAAAATATATATATATATATATAGTGTTATTTTTAGTTGTAAATTCATTTTGAGACATCTGATTATTTAAAATGTTAAGTTAATGTGAAGAAAAAAGATTAAGTGATATAAAAAACAGCTGAATTAATTACAATTTAATAAAAGTAGAAAGGGGCATTTCAGGAATTGAGACCCTATGGCTGGAGTTGCTTAGGACATCTAAAATCACTAAATCCACCCCTGGCTATACCGCATATCTTTGGACTGTGGGGGAAACCGGAGCACCCGGAGGAAACCCACGTGAACACGGGAAGAACATGCAAACTCCACAAATGCCAACTAACCCAGTCTGGTCTCGAACCAGTGACCTTCTTGCTGTGAGGCGACATTGCTAACCACTCAGCCACCCTGTCACCCTATAATACATTTAGTTTTTGATATTTTATTAAGAGGAAGTACACTCAAAAAACAAAAACTTGCTATGTCATTTATCCTCCCTCACATTTTTAAAAAGCATTTATGAGCTTCTTTCTCCTGATGAAAACAAGATATTTGTAAACATGCTGGTTGCTGCCCGGCACCCATCAAACTCCTTAATAGGAAAAAAGATTCCTGTTAAAGTAAATGGGGACCAGCAACCAGCATTTTTCAAAATATCTTCTTTGGTGTAGAAGGAAGAAAATCAAATAGGTTTTGAACAAGGGAAGGGTGAGTAAATGATTTCTATTTTATTTCAAGTAACTACACTGTAAAAAATAAACATGATCAATTTGTCATAATAGTGTTTTTTTTTAGTTCATTATAACTTATTAAACTAAGTTATTCAAGTTCCAACTTAATTGTGTAAGTTGCACAAGCTGTTTTAAGTCAGTTCAACAAAACAAGTTTAATGAACTCATAAGGTTAATTTCATTTAGCTTAAAAATTTAAGACGACCAGGATTTTTACAGTCTAGTTTTATTGTTTGTCTATAGTGACCAATTTGCTAAACAACAATTTAAAAAAAATGTAATCAATAAATAAGGTAATATTAACAGTTTATTAGACAGTACATAAACACCACAAGTATGACAACTGTCAAACAGGGGAGGAGCAGGTGATGTCATTATAATGCATGTAAATGGACTAGTAGGACCGGTGGGAACGGGCTCAATCCAGCCCAATCCAAACAGAGCAGCCCATTTCATTCACATGTATGTGCCACAGTGCACGTGTAGCCCTCCTAAGCTCACTTCGGCAGGACGACCTCTTTCACTCGCCCCCTGACCCTGTTAACTTTCAGACCCTCTGTAATGAGCTGATTAATGGCACACTTTAATATAGGAAGCATACAAGGTTTTCACATCAGCCACAGTTATACTTTTGATGCTTTGTACATATGCATGATCAGGAACCCACAATAAACAAAACCAGACTTCCAGAGAAGTTTCAATGCTTTATTGTATTTCTCAAAATAATTCAAAACAGCTGAGACAACAAAGAAATGAAGCATGGTGAGTTTTCTTTTACACAAAGTGAAGTCATAGCCTGAGAAACACAAGAGATTTCTTATCATTTCTAAAATAAGAGCACATTCACCATGTGTGAACGTTAAAAGAGTTAGTGTTTAATTTTGGAGTTTTAAAGAAATAGTTCACCCTAAAATTTAAAAACAATTCTCTCATAATTACCCTCAACACAAAAGAAGACATTTTGAAGAATGTCGAAAACCCAGCAGCCGTTGACCACCAAAGTATTCCAACATTTTTTAAACGAGGAATTTCTTCTTCAATTTTCAGGTGAACTGTCACTTTAATTCAAACTAAATACAAGACACACAACTGAACACAACATATTACTCTGTGTTATCCAAACACACCCATTCTCTATCTATTAATTACTTCAGGAAACCTGCTGTAAAGAAAGAAACTGGAACAGGGGTTACAAAGTAGTTGACTCTGATTCCTGGAAAACATGAGTAACTATATCATAGAAACTTCTAGACACTGAGACACGATTCACAAACAAACATTCATTCAAGCCACATCATACTGATCTCTTCTTCCAAAGTTTACATCGGCATGTGACCTGCATATAATAAAACACAACAAAAGGTAATGAATATAGATCTGATTCACACAACAGCTGATTATCAAATCACACCTGGAGCAATTTAAATGCACAAAACAGCAATGCTGAATTAAACACCAGCTAACACTGGAATAAATGCTGGCCTCTACTAAAAGGGAGATCAGTTGTTGGGCATATCATTTACAAAATTACTATTCCTAAAGTGCAGTAACACTGCTTGTTTAGTTAGCCATTTCAGAAGGTGTGTAATACTGACCACATGCTGGACTAAACGGAAAGACTTCGACACTGTGACCTTGTGGAACGAAGTTTTATTTAAGCCTAAATGACAGCTCGACTAGAGGACAATGTATTCTTGTTCTCATTCTTTGTTCAGTTCAGGCACTACATTAGTTTGCGCACACAAAATCCAGTATTTTTCCATCAACTGACGTTTAAGTGGCGTTGCGTCACGTGACTAGCGAAGAGGGGGTGAACATGCGAGCGTTTGACGTCTGTATGAAACAGCACGCCGATTGTTTATAATGATGTTTTTGAGCGATTCGATGCGTTTATCATCCATCACAACCATACCGGAGTCAATTTCGCGGTAGTTAAGTTTATGGAGACCATCACAAGCCAATTGTATCAAGCTCTGACCCATGCCATGCGTCTCATACCCTGACTCTGAACAACCACTCCCCTTCGTGGCTCGTGGAAAATTACCAGCTTACAATCAGCACAAGTACAAGCTCCAACATCCGCCTCACGGACTCGATGCCCTCGATCTCCTTCAGTCCACCCTGAAATTCATTTTCCCGAGCATGTATGCAATTATCAGACGCGCACTGCTGGGGAATATCAAATTAAAGCTCGCGGCGGATATAAACGCGAATGTTTATCGACGGAGTCGTGCAAAACACGTTACTATTAACGCTAAAACTAGCTTTTCCTTACAATAGTAACAAAACACACGAGAGCAATAATATCAGGAATTACAGGTCCATTCTGCACGCAGTTTGCCTTCTTTTTCTCCAAACGGGCGGAGCGGTCGCGTGGGCGCTAGAAAGAGTATAGATTGATTGACGTGCTCGCCGTCCAATGGTGTGTGAGCGAGGACGTGCTTAGCAACGCAACGGCCATTAGCAGGCCGCCATGGGCGTGACGTTAATCCAAACTTTTCGCGGCGCCATCGGCTGAAAACTAAACCGAGATGGAATCTCCCAGTCTGAACCGGTTTCAACCGGTTACGAGTTTGTTGCTTGTGAGAAGAAGAGGCGCACAGGCTCAGACTCTAATACCGCCCTGGTGCAAAATATACTTAAGTATAGAGCACATTTCTGAAATAAGGTTAACTTTGTTTCGTAAAATGAACCGGAGTAAGAAAATACTGAACTCGCCGTGATTGATGGTGCGGAATTCACATCCTAGTGGTCCTTAAATCAAGCTACTAGCTCGTGTAGTCTTCACAGAGGAATAGTGTGGCTGACCAGCCAACGGCTCATCCTAAAGCTTTTTTTCCAGAAAGCGTGTACAAACAGGCACCAGCGATACTGGATCAAATAAACATTATTTTAGCAACTCTGGCAGACAAGCCCACCTTCTTTCTCTCAAAGGCTTGGACTTTAGGTAGGTAAATTTGGGGTGCAAACTTCTAGTTAGAGTGCTTGGGTTGGTTTGGAGAATGATGATGCTGTGAGATTGTGTTGAAATGAATAGAAATTGCACGTATGGAGGTTGAAGTCGAAAGAAAGTGAGCTGGTTGTGCTGCTGAGTGTTTGTTGGATGTTGCGGGTGTGTGGCGTGATGGCTCCTGGTGTCACGCTGGACTAAATGGTAACGTTATATTTGGGGTTTGTTCGTTTGAAAAATAGTTTTAATCTCACGTAACATCATAACAATAACAACTGCATCGCTTCCGATCACGAGCTAACGTTAGACTTCAGCAGCACGCTTGTTTGGGTTTAGCGAGCGTCATTCAACTGTAAACCGCATTCCGGACTGTTCCAGAGCCAAAGCATTAGTTATTTAAACGCGTATAACGCACCCACAGTGTGTTACTTACCTGGTTTACTGCTGGTGAAGCCTGCAGAGCTTTCAGGTGTAGGGTGCAGAGCATGCTGTTGGTGGGAGGGGTTGCTCCAGAGTCAGCGAGGGAGATCCTTGCAAAGTCACCCCCGTAGAAGTCATCCAAAAACGGGTGTAGTCCGTCAGAAACGTCAGTGTTTTCTCACGGAAGAGGTGTTTGCTTGGACGTTTTAACGTCAGTCGCGCGCTAAAGCGTCCATTCAAGCGCTTTTGTACGATTGTATGCATACGCAGTTGCTGTCATGTACAGCGACGCATTATTAGGGGTTCTAGTCTATATCAACACAACTAGAACATCATAAGCGGCATTATCTTAGTCCAACCCAGTTGTGTTTTGAAAACGTGTGCATGCTTAGTAGCTCTATGTTGGGTTACAGATCCTATTGTGGTCACAGCTTACTGAATGAAATAAGGTGATGTGTGGAAAAGGAGGGTAAATCAACAGGTTGCGCAGTACTGACGATTAGTTATGGCACACCACATCACTTTGTTTATGCCTGCGAGACCCGTGGTCTCATAAAGCTTGACTGTCGTGTCTAAATAAATTCTTGAAATTTCCTCCGATGCCAAACTTCTTTTGGTTCTTGGCCGTAATGCTTACCTCGTTACGCAACAGTTTGGCTTCGGGGTACAAATTGAATTAGCTTGAGCAATGGCCATTCAAGTGTCCTTCAGTCTACTACGAGTCAGCATTAGGTCTTGTGGTTGTGGTCTTATGAAAGTAGAAAGAAAGTGTGTACTAACGCAGAGCGCTCGGTAACGCTACGCCTCTGTTATATGTAAACAATGTCGTCAGCGAAAGGGCTGCCTAGCACGTGGTCTCATTCAGAGAATAATGGCTGGTGTGATGATCATGAGCCCAGTGAGTGTCTCTTGTTTCTCCACACATCAGGATATCCAAGCTGCAAACATGTTACCTTTATCACGCCACCAACCTATCCTATTGTTATTAAGGATTAAACCCTCCATTAGGCACTACTGTGTTGACAGGCTAGAACATATAAGGCTTTTTGGGTGATCCCGAGTTTGGTTGAGGGAGGGGCGTAATGGTCAGCTGTTTGGATTTTTGTACCCATATGTTCATTTGACATGACTTTGCCCCTGCTAGATGTTTCCTCCCTGTCCCCTACAGAGCTCTATGCCAGCAATTATGACAATGTTAGCCGACCACGCAGCCAGACAGCTGCTGGACTTTAACCAGAAATTGGATATCAACCTGCTGGATAATGTGGTCAACTGCCTGTACCATGGAGTTGGGCCACAGGTAAGTAAGATCATTTTACAAATTGGTAAATACAGCACCAGATGTATGTGTTGAAGATATAACATAACATTAGCTGATAATTATCCAGTGCACATCAAATAATAAAATAGTCAATACAAATAACAATAAATGGATTGAAAGGGAAAGTATTATTCTAAGAGTCCTGAAATAAGCATTAATTTGGTGATCATTTGACAAAAGACTGGATAAATATAACCCTGTCTGCACTTTACCAGCAGTGTATTTTAAAATAAAACATCATGTAACTCGTTAATGGAACCAAGCTACTTTGAGGTAATTTACAATATTACTAGCGAAGATGATTATGAAAACTTGATGAAAACAAAGGTACAAAACTGTGTACTTGATAAGTTTAACAAGAAAATAACTACAATTATATGATCCAAATGCATTTAAAAATATATAAAGCAATTCATTTAAATTTTGTGTTGATGTTGAATGATGTATTTCGATTGATATATTGATTGATAGATTCCTAGACACCTATTCAATGTAGTTGGGTGAGATCATCTAGGTCAGGAACGCCCTAACCTTTTCTAATGAAGGGCCAAACATAACTATGGGCCAACTTAATTATGGATTTTGGACCTAAGATTAATAAAATGTATTACAAAATGGCAGTGGATAATTTCCTGATTTATTTAAAAAAATAAATATTTATTAATATATCTTGAATTTAATCATATGAACTTATGCATGATTTTTCAAAACATTTTAAGATAAACAAATTACAATGAAAGCATAATTCCATTTATAACACAAAGGAGCTCAATCGAAAAGTAATCGAAATCGACATTTAGAACCTGTAATTGATCAAATTTTTCCAAGTAAATTTTTTCAATTACTTTCCCTACCATGTGTTGAGTTACGTGACCCCGCTTGTTCAAGGCCAATTTATCCTATTATATTCCATTTTATACTTCTGCCAAGGGCACATACAGTCCAGCAAAGCGTTCACATACCTGCACACTTCTCAAAAAAATGTAATTGCGCGTCACAACGACACGTTGCACAAGCTTTGTGATTGGTCAGTTTGGTAGAGGTGACGTGGGTGCGCGGCGTGGAGAGCCGCGTTTTAGGCACTGTTTGTCTTTATCTCAGTTGTTCAATATTGATGTTCAATAAATAATCATAGACAGTAGATAGTGTGTGTTTCCTTTAATTTTAATCAAGTAATGCACAATCAAAAATCTCTCACTTGTAATATGTGAGCACATTTACTGTACAAAACTTGTCAGTGAACTATGAGGGCAAAAACATAAAACAAATAAATTAAACAATCTTTCATTAATCGTAATCGAGTTAAAATGTTTAATTAATCGAGATTTAGGTTTTAGGACAAATCGTTCAGGCCTAGTTCATGCAGAAAACGGTAGTAAATCTGCACCTGCCTTTGCATTGATTTGCTCACTGATGTATTCTGCATTGTTCTCTATCTGTTGAGTGACAGTATGTTTTATATATATATATATATATATATATATATATATATATATATATATATATATATATATATATATATATATATATATATATATATAACAGATTCATTTACAACATTAAATTTGAGTTTACTTTTGTGTAGCTTAACAATACAACAAACAAATGAAAAATTTTGTTTAATTGGATTAAATTGAATTAATTTATTTTTATTAGTTATTTAAAATCCTTAGGGTTTGCAGAAATTATGTATTTTTACATGAGGAACCTTACTGTGACATTCTGTTACCACTGAAAATATTCTTCTTTCGTTTAAATTCAAAATGCATCTTAGAAATAAATTGTACTCAAAAATAATATAAAAAGTTGGCAGCTTTTTACAATTGTACAAATATATATATGTCACTTTTTAAATGGCAGTGTTTGTTTATTTACTATATACATTAGTGAATGCACTGACATCATTAACACTCAGCCAGTATATTGTTGCACCATAGTGTTATACAAGTTAAGATGAATGTTTTTTTGTTTCAGCAAAGAATGGCCCAGGAGGTGCTGACTCATTTGAAGGAGCACCCAGATGCGTGGACACGAGTCGACACCATTCTAGAGTTCTCTCAAAACATGAACACCAAAGTAAGCAGAGACCCAACTTGCTCCAGTTGGTGGGTCATGGTTTCTATACTTTGAGGAAGATCTGATCTCTTATCACACATCATACAAAATCACAATTTGGTTTTTGGCTCTTTCTTTCGAACCAGGAAGGTTGCCTTATGTAAGCAAGACCCTTTTTTAAGCGTACTGGGGTTGCTTAGCATCAAGTCAGAAACAGATTCCTTTGTGCACATGTGAGATCACATTTTCCTTCACTCTCCTCGCATTCGTTTCCTGGTCAAGAAAAGTCAGAGTTAAAGTTGATGTGTGAGGATCCTCTGTTGACGGTGAAATGCCTCAGTACCTCCATCTGTACAGCAGCCAGAGGTGCTTTGATGACTGACTGTTTGAGGTCAGGATGTATTAAAACAGTGATCCATGAATTCTTATTTTATCATTTTTATATAAAGGAAAGCAGAGGATCCATGTACAATTTCTGGTTTTACAAGTAAACATTTCTGCACTGATAAAACCTTAAGTCTTTTTTGTATTTGGGATGAATGGTTTTCCTCACTGTGTTAATAGACTTCCTCAAAGTACTGCTGACCCAGTTTGCCGTCTGCTTGCCTTTTTAAGATTGCTCTTAACACTCTGGTCATTACTAATGTTTGAGTTGATTTATCAACAGTATCGATAATATCAAAATGATAATGGCCCAAAAGTGAGGCCTCTAGAGGAACAGACAGGAAAAAATACAGAGCAGGTAAATTCTTTGAATTTGTCTAAATTGATCAAGAAAAATACAGAACGAGCGCTTTAAAGTGCTGTTGAACATTTGGCTTTTTGCTTAATTTATTTTACAGTCGGTGAAAAAGCAAACAAATTCAATTAATTGAAGTTGTTCATATTTGATATTAATCACAATGTTCCATTATGTTGATTGCTTGTAATAGGACGAAAAGGGGTGTGTCTTCCTGTGCACCTTGACACAGCTAGGCTTTGGCGGCAGGCCTCCACAAGGTCTACCTTTTCATTCCCTTACTCTCAATTCTGCTGTGCCTCCATTCACACTGCACATGCCTCATATGGAGCTGAGAGACGACAGGGAGATAGGCAGGCAGTTTACCCCATTTTTATTTCTACCCCAATCATGGGTGGTTACAGCTATTTTCACTGTAGGGATTATCAGTGTCTGTGCTGTGCAATCCGTTTTCTCCCTAAGCATTTCTGCATTTCTATCCTGGCCCTGTAATTTTTCTCCCAATCATGCACCAAGAAATGTTGCAACATCACATGTGAGCAGTCAAAATATAATACTTTGCATGCTGTTGCAATGTTAATATTTATTTGAATTCTTGGGACAATTAAAGGTGAACGCCTACTGGTGATTTTCATTGGGTGAAATACTGGGTTTCTGTGGGGTCTTAAAATCTTACATCTCAATTTACTGAAATATTATGTTGTAGGTCTTAAATGTTTTTTAAACAGGTCTTAATTTTTCTTTGTTCATATATTGCTACCCAATCTAGCCAAAACCCATACAATCACTAAGAATCCATCTCAGTAAAACTTTAAACTCTTTATAGAGGTCATTTTTAACTCTATTTATCATAATGGTTTAATAATTTTTTTTACAATAACATTTGTTTAAAATTCTTCATGTATTTTCTGCTGATGACACCGACCTGGACTGTTGGAATGTTGCGCATAGATTAAGTTTATAATTTGTTTTTAAAACTTTAAAGCTTTTGTTCATTTATTTTTTTTAAAAGAAAGTTTATGTTGGAAAAAAAGTGTATGGAAAGTAGAGCTTGCTTGTTTTTACACAATATTTAAATTATTTAGCTAAGAAATAAAATCTAATTTATTTCATTGTTTATTATTAATGTTATTTATTATTGTATTATTAAATGTATTAAATTATAATATGTTTTTTTTAATAGGTCAAATAAAAATATTTTTAATCTGGGCCATTTGAAAAAAGCCTAAGTCTTTAGCCCATTTTTGAGTTTCATTGATAATGGTCTTAAAAATGTCGTAAGTCTTAAATTTAACTTGGTGAAACCTGCAGAAACCCTGAAATCTTTGCATATGCAAGTAACCTATTTCTCCAGGCCTTCAACCTTTAATATCCTTCTGTCATCAGTATTTTCTGTTTTCCTTTAACACATTAACATTTTTGTCTCACGTTTTTTGCCTCTTCTTATTAATCCCTACAGTCGAAATGCTGATGATCCTAATAACACTAGTGACCATAACAAGGACACTAATGCACCATGAATACTTTCTTAAAAGCAGCATGTAAAACATTTTAAGGTAGTTTTATAGATCCAAACCTGTGGCTCGTCTTGCTGTTTTTGAGACCCACACCAGTTATTGGTGGAAACAGTAGTGTCACTTTAAGACAGAAAGGGATGTGGTCAGTAGTCGACCAATGAGAAAACGTATCGCTGACGTTTAAAGCATTTCAAAGAATTCTACGGTTCTTTTTGTTTTCGAACACAGTTGTTGCGTCGTTCCGGCCGGGCAGAGAAGCAAACCATTAGCTGTTTGCCATTTAATGCCTTCTTTCTTGTCTTTCACATTCTGGTGTGACACGGCCAGAAACAGCAAAACTTCTGCAGAATCTCATACAAACATTGTTTAGGATTTTGATGGGGGATTATGAATGATTTTTTTGTTCTCCTTTTTGAGTTCTTTATTACAACAATTATCACTCAAGTCAAATCTGCATGATGTTTTTTGTTTTCAATCTGAAATCAAAAAGAATATGTGGAAATGTATTAGGCAGTCAAAGTTAAGAGCAATTTTTTTTGTTTTCCTTGTGCAGCTCTGGCAGATCGGCTGGTTAAAGCTTGGGTCATTAATGCTTGATTTGTTCTCTTGGCATTACAGTACTATGCTCTGCAGATTCTGGAAACAGTTATTAAAACAAGATGGAAGATTCTGCCCAGAAACCAGTGCGAAGGTAAGAGTGACTCACAAAAATTCCCCTCGCCACTTTGACATGAACAAGTAATTAATATCCAGTCTAAATCAATTCTTAAGTCATAAGCAGCTCAAAGGCTGGATTTGGACAAGCGAGGGATCATTGAAATGTAGAAGTCAACGTTTCCCTCTGTGACAGGCTTGACTTTACAAGACGTTTCTAGCAGGCCAAGACATTCATTAGAATCAAGTGTGTGATTGCCAAGTTGAGCTGAATTCCCTTTTTAAAAATGCATGGAAGGTCGTCTGCTCGGCTTAATGTTCATCTGTTTCCAAAAAGGATAGAGTCTCTTTTTTTAAAGCATGGCGTGAAACAAAAAATGACAAACACCTATTCATAGGCTAGTTTATTAAAAAAATAAAGCTTATTTTATGATTTAACAGTGATTTTTAGAATGATTTCAATAAATAAAAATATGTTAATTATAAAGCAGTATTTGATTTCAGTTGCAGCTAGCCTTTTTTTGTTTGTTTGTTCATCTGTGAGAAATGCTACAAATCTTTAATATGCTGATGTACAAACAGAAACAAGTCCTCCGAGATGAGCTGCTTCCATCCGACTGGAAAGCTCATGGGCCTTTGTGGAGTTTAACTGCAAGCATTGACTTTCTTCACTGTGCTGCTTTTTTTTCAGGCATTAAAAAATATGTTGTGGGTCTCATTATCAAGACATCATCAGATGCAGCTAATGTTGAGGTTAGTGAAATTCCACTTGTATCGTTTAGCGGTTTTCTGTGGTTGCTGTTTGTCTTATGAAATGCTCTGCCTCTTTTCAGAAAGAAAAGGTTTACATTGGAAAACTCAACATGATATTGGTACAGGTGAGGTTTGTTTAGCATTAAATATTCAATGCTACAGGTTTACAAAAATGTCACTTGACATAAATGTGTGTACATTTGATGACTGCTGTGGAAATGTCTGTGTGTGATCTGTATAGATTCTGAAGCAGGAGTGGCCTAAACACTGGCCCACATTTATTAGTGATATTGTGGGTGCAAGTCGCACCAGTGAGAGCTTGTGCCAGAACAACATGATCATTCTGAAGCTCCTCAGTGAGGAGGTGTTTGACTTCTCCAGTGGCCAGATGACACAAGTGAAAGCCAAACATCTGAAGGATAGGTGAGACTGAATTAAAAGAGGAAGAAAATAACGGTCTTAATTTAAACTTGATGATTATTAAATGAGGCCAGATTTAGATTTCAATCAGTATTGTTGTGTTTTCTGGTTTCTATCCACAGCATGTGCAACGAGTTCTCTCAGATATTCCAGTTGTGCCAGTTTGTGATGGTACATATTGTTTTCATTTCGTCTTTCTCTCCTGCAAAAATGCACACATTCCAAATGCACCCTTTTGTAAATGTCTATGCAGACTTTTTTTCCCCTAATCATGCACACATTCTCCTCTCCTCTCTGTCAATACGTATTGCAGCGATAAGTAACTTCAAATCCATGAACATAGTTTATAAGTCTTTGGTTTTTAATGTCTCAAGAGTAAAGTTTTGAAGTTGAACCATATGGAAATTTTAAAATCAGCCATTTGTTCAAACCTTTGTTAATTGTTGAGTTTTTTATTGGCTTAACACCGTTTTTTCCTTCTGCCTGCTTCTCAGGAAAATTCTCAGAACGCTCCACTGGTACATGCTACTTTAGAGACTCTTCTGAGATTTCTCAACTGGATTCCATTAGGTTATATCTTTGAAACTAAACTCATCAGTACTCTTGTATACAAGGTAACCTGTCTGCAGTTCTTACCAGAAACTTTGAGCATTAAAGCATTTCACACTTATAAAGCCTGTAGTTGTTGTACTAATTGTTGGGTTTGTCCATAGTTTTTAAATGTTCCAATGTTTCGCAACGTGACCCTCAAGTGCTTGACTGAGATAGCAGGAGTCAGCGTCAGCCAGTATGAAGAGCAGTTTGTCAATCTCTTCACTCTGACCATGATGCAGCTCAAACAAGTAACTTCCTCTTCGCTGCAAAATTATCATGTACAAGTCAGCCTTGGGCCATTCTGATGTTCTCTTTATTTATTTTCTGTTGAAGATGCTTCCCCTGAACACTAACATCCGACTGGCGTATGCCAACGGTAAAGATGACGAGCAAAACTTCATTCAGAACCTCAGCTTGTTCCTCTGCACCTTTCTCAAAGAGCACGGACAGCTGATAGAAAAGAGACTAAACCTCAGAGAGACTCTTATGGAGGTAATTGCACAAACTGTTGATTATGGAGAATCAGCCTTTGTGCCATTATGTTAAAGGTCTATTTGTTTTTGCATTTAGGCTCTACATTACATGTTGCTAGTGTCAGAAGTGGAGGAGACTGAGATCTTTAAGATCTGTTTGGAGTACTGGAACCACCTTGCAGCTGAACTCTACAGAGAGAGTCCTTTCTCAACGTCCACCTCTCCCCTTCTCTCAGGGAGCCAGCACTTTGATGTTCCGCCCCGCAGACAACTCTACCTGCCTGTGCTTTCTAAGGTTAGCTCACAAACACACCACTCAGAAATAATTCACCTTGGATAGCAGCACCCATAAGTGAGTGTGTCGCTGTCCTGCAGGTGCGTTTGTTGATGGTCAGCCGCATGGCCAAGCCAGAGGAAGTGCTGGTGGTGGAGAACGATCAGGGAGAGGTGGTTCGAGAATTCATGAAGGATACAGACTCCATTAATCTATACAAGAACATGAGGGAGACACTTGGTGAGAACTTAGTCATTCTTCACTTTTAATGCAGATTTTTTGTCTAATTAACTATGCTTTATTGTTGGTTTCCATCACATTTTGAATATGTTTCTTGCTCTGTAGTCTACCTTACCCATCTGGACTATGCTGACACAGAGCGTATTATGACAGAAAAGCTTCATAATCAGGTGAACGGTACTGAGTGGTCCTGGAAGAACCTAAACACACTGTGCTGGGCCATTGGTTCCATTAGTGGAGCCATGCATGAGGAAGATGAGAAGCGGTTCCTCGTCACAGTCATAAAGGTGTGGACCTCTTTAACACATAAAACTGCCAGAGGGTACACTTTACCCATGAACAAGACTACTGTTTTGATTTGGCTAAAAGGTTTATTGTATCACTGTATTGTGCATTTGAGTCCAGAGACTATTGTTTGAAGACATTTATATTTATGATTATTTTTAATCATCAGCTATGATGCTGAAATGAGCCCAGATGCATCACTCACACCTAATGACTCCCCACCATCAGGCTCACTATGAGTAATTAATTATTTATGTTAATTTAATAATTAATTAATTATTAATATTTCTGCCTAATACCTGTTGGTCATCCATGAATTTGCACCTTTTTAACCATTGTGACTAAATCTGTGTGAGAGAAAGATGTTGCCTAGCATCGTATAAGCTAAAACTTAAGTGGCCTGAAGACAACATCAGTTTAAGTCAATGACTTGCAGACTTATTTAATCAAAGGTCTGTTATATAGCTGTTGTTAAATTCTGTAACATAACATTAAAACCATAATAACATGCCTATGTCATCTACAGGACCTACTAGGTCTGTGTGAGCAGAAGAGAGGCAAGGATAATAAGGCCATCATTGCCTCCAACATCATGTACATAGTGGGCCAGTACCCACGATTCCTACGTGCGCACTGGAAATTCCTGAAAACAGTTGTCAACAAATTATTTGAGTTCATGCATGGTGAGTTTCAAAGGCTTTGAGTCTTAGAATAGAATCAGATATGCGTGTCTGTACACAGTTGTGATATCTTTTTGTTTGATTTTAAAATAGCAGCATGTTTGATGTCATTTCAGTACACATACTCAGCAAGTTCAACATTTTTTGCTATTGTTTTAGCTATTTTAGCATTGGTTATAATACATTAAGCTGACCTTCTAATTTTAACTTAATTATAAAAGGACTGATGTAGTCATGTGGTGTTTCACTTTTTGTTTTTCTCAGAAACCCATGATGGAGTGCAGGATATGGCATGTGACACGTTCATTAAGATCGCTCAGAAGTGCAGGAGGCATTTTGTGCAGGTGCAGGTGGGGGAGGTGATGCCCTTCATTGATGAGATCCTCAACAACATCAACACCATCATCTGTGACCTGCAGCCCCAGCAGGTACCAGATAAACTCATCTGTCTCCTTTAGCCTTTTCTGACTCTGACTGTTCCACATATACCAAATATACTACTATTGAGATGCTCTTGGAAAGCAGCTGGACTTGAGTCACCATTTCCTGTTTTCAGGTGCACACGTTTTACGAAGCTGTTGGGTATATGATTGGAGCGCAGACCGACCAGGCTGTGCAGGAACACCTGATAGAGAAGTACATGTTGTTGCCTAACCAGGTGTGGGACAGCATTATTCAGCAGGCCACAAAGGTGTGTATAGTTTCAGAAAGCAAGGTTTGTTCATTTACACCATAAAAGCTTATAGTAACAAACATGTAATTAAAATTAATAAAAAATGTGATATTCCACACTACAACTAATATAACAGCACCAGTTATCATAATTAGTTTCAGGTTATTACAGAGAACCAATCAGAAAGCTTTTGTATTAAGCAGAACTGTGTGCTGTTTTCCCTGATTTGAAACCCATTTGTAAAACTGACTTTAAGTAAATAGTGTTGTCTTGCTGTAGAACGTGGACATTCTGAAGGACCCGGAGACAGTGAAGCAGTTGGGCAGCATCCTGAAGACCAATGTTAGAGCGTGTAAAGCAGTGGGACACCCTTTTGTCATTCAACTTGGTCGAATATACCTGGATATGCTCAACGTATACAAGTGCCTCAGTGAAAACATCTCTGCTGCCATCCAGACCAATGGTATGTTTTTTTAATTTAGCAATCAAGCCTCTCTGTGTACATTGCAGATTTTATCATTACAGGTAGGCACGAGTTTAAGATTATGTGTGTATTTGCATCTCTGTTGGTTGTCTCAGGCCCCGTTTACACTAATGCGTTTTAGTTTAAAAACTCATAAGTTTTGCTACGGTTACGCCATCCGTCCACACTATGCTGGAGTTGTCGAGCGCCTAAAAACGGAGCATTTCGAAAACGCTGGAGAGGCCGTTTTCATTCTGAAACGCTGCTGCTCCGTCTAAGTATGGATGATGGAAAACGGAGACATCTGAAAACGGAGGCGGGGCTGCAGACATTCGCCTCTCTGATTGGGGCTTTTCCTCAATATTAAGTAGCCTAACACACAGTTCAGTCCTGAATCTTCTCCGTGTAAGTTCAGACTTCGCAAGTTTGATTAAGGCTGCAGTCTGCAGACTATACCGAGGACACGGGTAAATCTTCAAAGGGAACAGTGTATTTTATAACTTTATTCACATCACCCTGGCTAAGTTGTTTCACTTTCTCAACAATAAAATGTTAACATGATTTAAGGAACTGCCTATTTTTATTTTAATATTAGCAACTTAACAGACAGCAGACATGTTGAGGCGTCGTGCTGTATATATGAGCGTCATCTTCACTGTGTGGATATTTATAACAAAACGGAGCCTATAACACCTGCCTCCTTTCAATTTCAGTGAAAATACGAAACATACCCTCTCTTTTGCTGAATATCAGTTTTAATAATCGATAATGGCCATTATAAAAGTATAACATACAATAAGTTTATACATTATAGGAAATAAAGGCAAGCGATCAATATACAGGAATGTACATGGATTAATCATTAACTTATCTTTGCGCTCAGCCAAAACACGTTACCTGAGAACAAGTAATAGATTCCAATGACCAAAGTCAGGGAATATGTCGTTAGATAAAGACAACAAGATGAATGAAATATCCCGTTTAATAAATATAGTGAGATTAGATCCAGCGGGAGATGCTTGATGAGAAGTCCGACTAGCACAGCTCTCATCTGGGTAGATGGGCTCCAGCGCTTGCCCGAGAGTGTGTGTGTGTGTTTGTGGTCACGTGATGTGCATTTTCAGCGTTTTGGTGTGGACGGCGAGCAGTTCAGAAACGCTGGGTAAAACGCGAGTGTGGACGCGGATCGTTTTCATTCTAGAACGCCGTTTTTAAAACTATAACGCACTAGTGTAAACGGGGCCTCAGGCCCCGTTTACACTAATGCGTTTTAGTTTGAAAACGCATAAGTTTTGCTACGGTTACGCCATCCGTCCACACTACGCCGGAGTTTTTGAGCGCCGAAAACGGAGCGTTTCAAAAAACGGTGGAGAGGCCGCTTTCATTCTGAAACGCTGCTGCTCCGTCTCAGTGTGGATGGGGAAAGACGGAGACATCTGAAAACGGAGGCGGGGCTGCAGACATTCGCCTCTCTGATTGGGGCTTTTCCTCAATATTAAGTAGCCTAACACACAGTTCAGTCCTGAATCTTCTCAGTGTAAGTTCAGACTTCGCAAGTTTGATCAAGGCTGCATCTCTTCTTCTCAGTTTGATATGGAAAACATACCGAGGACACGGGTAAATCTTCAAAGGGAACAGTGTACTTTATAACTTTATTCACATCACCCTGGCTACGTTGTTTCACTTTCTCAACAATAAAATGTAAACTTGATAAGGAACTGCCTATTTTTATTTTAATATTAACAACTAAACAGACAGCAGAAATGTTGAGGCGTCGTGCTGCCTGAGCGTCATCTTCACTGTGTGGATATTTATAACAAAACGGAGCCGATAACTGCCTCCTTTCAATTTCAGTGAAAATACGAAACATACCCTCTCTTTTGCTGAATATCAGTTTTAATAATCGATAACGGCCATTATAAAAGTATAACATACAATAAGTTTATACATTATAGGAAATAAAGGCAAGCGATCAGTCAATATACAGAATAGGCTACGTGCTTACATTAATCATAAACTTATCTTTGCGCTCAGCCGAAACACGTTACCTGAGAACAAGTAATAGATTCCAATGACCAAAGTCAGGGAATATGTCGTTAGATAAAGACAACAAGATGAATGAAATATCACGTTTAATAAATATAGTGAGATTAGATCCAGTGGGAGATGCTTGATGAGAAGTCCGACCAGCAGAGCTCTCATCTGGGTAGATGGGCTGCAGCACTTGCCAAAGTGTGTGTGTGTGGTCACGTGATGTGCGTTTTCAGTGTTTTGGTGTGGACGGAGAGCAGTTCAGAAACGCTGGGTAAAACGCGAGTGTGGACGCGGATCGTTTTCATTCTAAAATGCCGTTTTAAAACTAAAACGCACTAGTGTAAACGGGGCCTCAGAGTGATCCGCATTCAACTGAAGTCAGTCTGATTACACAAACTCACTCAGCTGGAAGACAAAAGGCTGCCACAGAGCTTAGCACCATGTGTGTATGTGAACAGCAGTCCATTACAGGGTATTTTGAGCAGCTATATATAGCACTGCAGATTCACACAAAACGAGCAATGTTGAATTAATAGTTTTATTATTATTAATTCTAATCTGCTTATTTGAACCATTTATGAATTATGTAAACATACAATTAATACAGTCAGGACCACAAGAGATTTGTTTACGTATGTGCTTATCTGTTTTTTTTTTTTGTTTCTTTTTGTTTTGTTTTATAGGTGAGATGGTAACCAAGCAGCCACTCATCAGGAGTATGCGCACAGTCAAGAGGGAGACTCTAAAGCTGATCTCAGGCTGGGTCAGCCGCTCTAATGACCCACAAATGGTGAGACCCAAAGCTTTATTAAGGCTGGAAGTCCAGAAGAAAATCAAGTTGTTAAATATATAATGTATATTTCTATATTTTTCCAGAAAAGAAGTCTCACCGAATGTAAGTTGCATAGGTTTAAAACTGCATTGTTGAGAGGGAAAACAACTCTCACATTAAACAGAAAAATGAGGCAAATGTTTCGAAATATTATAAACATCCATTTAAGTTATCTTCACTCCACAGCAAATCCACAAAATTTAACACTTTTCAGAATGAAAAAGGAAAAATATAAATTGTAGTACTAGTGACTTGTCAAAACTTACAAAAATATAAGAAAATAATATAAATAAATAATAATGACATATTATTGTAAATAATATAAGAAGTATACTTGTTTTGCAATGTTACTGTAGTCTTAAGCAGCATTATAATCTCAATGTAAGTTCTTGGTAGTTTATTTATTAATATTTTAATAAAACAATAATTAAGTAAATATATTGTCTTCCAGTATGACTTATTACACTTCATCTAAACATTTAATAATAAAGCTTATTCCTCATCAATAAAAAAAAAAATTATATATATATATATATATATATATATATATATATATATATATATATATATATATATATATATATATATATATATATATATATATATATATACATACATATATACATACATAAGCAATCATTTTGTTTTATAGAGAGCCAACTCTTATCCTTTTGAATGGCATTATTGCTTTTGGCTTGTGCTTTTGGCTAATTCACTGACGTTCTTCAAAGGAGTGGAGCTTAACCCTGTTCTTGGAGATTTACCTTCCTGCAGATTCCAGTTGCAACCCTGATTAAACACACCTGCCTGTAATTATTAAGTGCTGTTCAGGCCCTAATTCATTGGTTCAGGTGTGTTTGATCAGGGTTAAAGCTGAACACTGTAGGAAGGTAGATCTCCAGGAACAGGGTTGAGCAGCCCTGCTTCAAAGTATTTTGTAAACTGTAAACTTTTTTTTTTGGTCCCATCCATAACGCATGTTTATTTTTATCTTTTAAAATATAAAAAATGTTTACCGATTGATATTTTTCTCATCTTATTATTCTGTGTTTAGTTGTTTTGGAAAATATAAACAGATGTTTCAATATAAAGTTAACATACAGTACTTTCTCTGTGCATTTATGTTTTAAGTTTTTAGTGCCAAGTAATGTCACATCCATAACATGGGAATTGCTCAAAGAAAGTGTTTAATCCATATTTAACTATGCATTTAATGTTATCCAGTGGCAACATAAAAAATTGTTGGAAAAAAAACATGTCATGTAACAGAACATAAGAAATGCACTTTGCTTATTGACCTTATATTGCGATGCAGAAGTGCGTTTTTGCTATTTGATTCAGTTGTCTATGGGAGAAATGGATAAAAACAAATAGCATTATTGGTGAATAATAACAAATAAATAGTGTTAAAAGCAATGAGAAAAGCTAACAGTAAATTATCCATCCACACCCTGAAAAATGTGGTTTAGAAAATAACAACAACAAACAAAAAAATGTGCTCTTATCTGAGCATTCCATGAAAATTTAATTAACCAATCAAACCATTCTTGTGTTCACAAATAGCACTCAGTGATTAAATCAAAGTAAAATCATTATCTTTAATATAGCAAAACAAGACTCCACAACGGCCAAAATTTATTTTAGAATAAGCAAGAAATGATTGCAGCAGCCGAAAGTCTCATATCTGTCCGTTTGTTAAATTCAGTATTTGTCTCCATGCAGATCATGCTGTTCTACCTGCTTCAGGTCTGTCAGTCTGAACCTGTTGAGATTAGTGATGTCCTTACGCAACACACACTTATCCGCTCATCCTTTAAGCCTGTGTGCGCATGTGTGTTTTTTTTTTGTTCATGCTCTAGGTGGGGGAGAACTTTGTCCCTCCATTGCTGGATGCTGTGCTCATTGATTATCAGCGCAATGTTCCGGCGGCGAGAGAACCGGAAGTCCTCAGCACCATGGCAACAATCGTAAACAAACTGGGTGGACACATCACTGGAGAGATCCCACAGATATTTGATGCAGTGTTTGAGTGCACATTAAACATGATCAACAAAGTAAGCTGCATTTGTTTATCCATCACTATTATGAAATAAATATTTAATAGTACATTGTCATTTATTATTAAAGCCAGATTGCATCATACTTCTTATATTCATGTTTGTTGTTCAGTCCCTCCAGAATTTTGAATCTAGTGGTTCTTGAGATCAAAAATATACAAATTGTAAAATGTTTGTGTATTTTCAAAGCATAACACAAGAATTGAAGTGCACAATGTCATACGTTTTGAGAAAGCATCACAAAATCTGTCATTTTACGCCACAAATATAAAAATAATTTTCCCAGCAAAATCCTCGAGGGGCAGATTGTGTCCCACATTGAATTGCATTATATTCCTTTTTTACCTGGGTTTATGTACATTCACTTACAATAAATTACGGTATCACTTTATTTTGATGGTCCCTTAAACGCATTTTGTTGAATTGAACAAACATTGCATCTACATGCCAGTTAATTCTCATTAGATTATAAGTAGACTGTTAGGTAAGGGTTAGTTTAAGTTGATATGTACTTGCAAAGTTTTTATAGTCAGTTTAATGTCTGTTGAAACAGCAGTATCAACTGATATTAAGCAGACAGTCTACTAATACTCAAATAAGAAATGATTGTCATGTGGTTGCAATGCAACTTTGTCAACAAAATGTGCAATAGGGACCATAAAAATAAAGCCTTACCTAAATTAATTCCTAAATCATAAAGAGACTTTCAATATTTGATCAAATGTTTTTTTTTTTTTTTTGCAAAAACCATTTTGCTTAAAGATAAAAAAAACCTTTAATACTAGTACTAATATTTATGAATGGATAAATTAATTTATTATTCGCTTTTTTACGATTCGCTTTTCATCAAACACATTTTATTAAACTTTTAACACTAGTACTATTACTTTATTTATTAATTTATAATGAAATGCATAAGATTTTACCAGAAATTAATAAATGTTTATCACGTAAAAAGAAAATTATTAAATGATGTAAAAAGGGAAAATATTATATAATATAGTCCCCATTTATTTTCCATGATATAAAAAATAAACAACTAAATAACTAGTATACATTTATATTTTTGTTTAGGATTTTGAAGAGTACCCAGAGCACCGGACGCATTTCTTCTACCTGCTTCAGGCGGTGAACTCTCACTGTTTCCCTGCATTCTTGGCCATACCCCCAGCCCAGTTTAAGCTTGTGCTGGACTCCATTATATGGGCTTTTAAACACACTATGAGAAATGTGGCAGACACTGGTGAGAACACTGATATCTTATGTACCGTAATGCCTAACTGATAAACCATAATCATTAAGCATAACATACAATGTGAAATGTCCTGCAGGCCTGCAGATCCTCTACACTCTGCTGCAGAATGTGGCTCAGGAGGAGGCAGCGGCTCAGAGCTTCTATCAGACATACTTCTGTGACATCCTTCAACACATCTTCTCTGTCGTCACGGACACGTCACACACAGCCGGTCAGCTCCTATCACTTGCTCCTTAAAACACTCTATTAATTATTTTAAATCATTGCAAGCCTGAAATAGTTTATACCCCTGGCAAATTTTGACTTAAAATTACTTTACAGAAGCGACATGGGCTTCTCCTAAAAGACAATAGGACTATGTACAAGAGGCATCAAATTCTCAGCTTTTATTCACATTCGAACAAAAGCTTTAGGTCAGAATTTGCTTGGGTATGAATAATTTCAGGCTTGACTCTAGTTTTTATAATTCAGTTCTTATATATGTCATTTTTTTTTTTGCATTAAAACTTTAGGTTTAACTATGCACGCATCAATATTAGCGTACATGTTTAACCTCGTCGAGGAAGGAAAAATCAGTACAACTCTGAACCCATCAAACCCAGTCAACAACCAAGTGTTCATCCAGGAGTATGTGGCCAACTTGCTTAAATCAGCTTTCCCACACTTACAAGAGTGAGTATCCCACAATGCACCTGAGCTGATGCTTCACAAACCTGCATCTTTTGAAAAAGGAATACTAATGCGTTGGGTTTAGAAGGACCCAAGTACTATACAGATTTTCAGAGCATTAGGAGGTTAATAATAAAATCAGTGTCAGTAAATCCACTAACTGCAGTTGTTTTGGTGATAATTGCATTTGGTTGAATGTCATGCAACACATCTCTCAGGTAAAAGCTTGTTTGTTCTCAGTAGACATCTTGCTGTGAGATTAATTAATACAGTTTTAGTTCTGCAGCAACAGTCTGCAAACTGTTCATGTCTAGTTTCATTTCCAATCTGACTGTATGATTGTTTTCTTCCTCTTTGTAGTGCCCAGGTAAAAGTATTTGTGACTGGCCTGTTCAGTTTAAACCAAGACATCGCAGCATTCAAGGAGCACTTGAGGGATTTCCTTGTACAGATCAAGGTGAGCTGCAAACCAGTTGAGAGCCTTAATAATCTCTAAATAAATTGGGTTGCCTTTAATACAATGTCAGTAGTAATGACGTATTTGAGCAGATGATAGATGAGGGTGTGAGTGGAGGAAATGGAGATGGTGTGAGGAAGCAAGTGTGCTGTAACTTTGACCTTTTAAGAGACCATGAAGGGTGGTGAAACTGTATGGGTCAGCTGAAGTGCATGGGAACAGAGTGTGTGTGTGTGTGTATACGTACATGTTTTTATATCCTGAGCGTTATTGTAGAAAATTGAAATCAAGAAAGCCAGGATAACAGAAGAAGCATGGCTTGACCTAGTTTAATTAGGTCCTCTAGGCTTAGTCCATTGCACATTTGCTTATCCAGGATGAGAACAAGCCGCTATGTCAAACCTGATGTTGATAGCCAGGATGTGTGGACATTCACGCACATGTTAACAGATTACAGGATCGATTACAGAATCAATGGTAACAAATATTGATAAAACCTGATGTGAGTTAAAAAATGCCTCTATTGTCCACCAATCTGGAAACTCCCGTTGTCTGTTTATTTTATTGTATTAAGTTTATTTAATCTTTATCAGTATAATCATTTATCTATCATTTCCATTTATACTTTTTTTCTTCATAATTGAGACTATTTAATCTTTTATTTGAGGTTTCATCAAAAAAAAAAACTATATAATAATAATAATAATAAGTAATACAAAAAAGATATGTAAAACGCATTCATTTCTAGTAGCATTGACATTAAAACTAACATTATAAATCACTAGGATTAATCTTAGCCTGGTTGTTAGCCTGCTCTGGTGTAGGCTAGCTGCAAAGAATAACTTAATTTAGCCTGTCAAGACTAAATTCACCAAGGATAGTCCCCGCTTAATTCCTTCTCTTACTTTTGTGCAATATCAGTCCAGGTGAACACTTAAACCTGAATGCATGGTCTCATATGTACTTTTGTCATTGTGGGGCATTAAATTGAGAACCTAATTTTTAAACATACTAATGACAGCTCCACCTAAAAAAAAAAAAAACATGTAGTGTTAACCCAATTTGAACCTTATTAATGGTAACTATGGAATAACTAAAGAAACTGCTGTTTAATGGAATAACTGATTAGCCCAGCGCACATTAGTCATTTAACCATCAAAAATATAACATTTAACCATTATTTTTAACATAAAATGGTATACAGATTATATATTATATTATTACCAGTAAGATTTTATCAACACATTTCTATAGATTTAATTACTCATTTCTAATAACTAATATATTTTATTTTTGCCATAATGATAATAATATTTGACTAAAAGATATTTTTCTGGTGACATGTAAAGGCTTAACCAGGTTAAGTCGGCAAGTTAGGGTAATTAGGCAAAATACAATAAAAAATAATAATAAATAATGCAGATGACATGGTAGAAATTTGAACAGTGTCCTGGTTAGCCAAAATCTCGAGGAAAAACCTCCAGCACTTAAAAATTGTTTTCAGGTTTTGCACCATATGTTTTATTTTGCGTTTAATTTAGCGACTGCGGAATTATTCAGATCTAGAGAGACTGCTCAACACTGCTGCTCGTGTACTGTTCATTATAGTTCATGGATATTCAGCTTTTTAGGAGCTGAATATCAGGGAATTTGCCATTTGGTTTAGAGTGTGAACCCTGAACATTATTACGTCCTGACCAGATCTGTGTGTGAAAGATAGAGAGAGGACAATTATAGCAGAGATCAATCTGTGCTAGTAGCAACCATAAACCGCTGACTGGATTCTCTGTGTACCTGCAGGAGTTTGCCGGTGAGGACACATCTGATCTGTTCCTGGAGGAGCGGGAGGCATCATTGCGTCAGGCCCAGGAGGAGAAACACAAGCTGCAGATGTCCGTGCCTGGCATCCTCAACCCTCATGAAATACCAGAAGAGATGTGTGACTGAGTTTGCACACAAACACAGTACACACAGACACACTGCGCTGACTCCTAAACAAGCTCAACACACAACTAAAGTGTTGTTGTGGCTGCTCTTCTGTGTGTTTTCTCTAAGTGTGTGTGTGTGTGTGTAAATACTTAGGCTCTTCATGCGAGGAGGTGATTTCCGCACTTGGCTCTCTCTTGACCAAAACGATGCCAATATGTAAACGATGCTGTCACCCAGTGGCCCTATTTGCATAGTACGCGTTTCATACAGACACTTTTATGTATTACTTTTCCATTGTCAACAGCTTACGTTTGGTCACTGTAACCTGAACGGTGCATGAAGTGTCACATCTGTACAGTTAACTCGCTTGTGCTTTTGCGTTTTTCGTTTCAACTTCCACACGTCATGTATTTGTTCATGTACATTATATATATATATGAAGACCAGAGTGCAGTTTGTTTTGTTTGCAGGGAGCTGTGTGCGTTCTGACAGCAGGTATAGATGGTACCTCGTGTCAGTTTATGTGTGTGTGTGATTTAGCCAATGAGAATGTCAACGAATGTCTGCGATTGGTGAGTTTGCACAGGTGCTGCGTGCTCATTGGCTGGCGTTTGGTGTGGTTTGGGACTACAGTAGCTCTCAGCAGAATGTGAAGCGGATAGCTGAGTTGAACAGTCTGATCGATGCTGCTTTGAAGCGGCGCTCCATTTGCGCTTTTCGTTTTTTTTCTACACAGGAGTGTTCAGCAGCTTCTACATGTTCATATCAGCATCACTGTACAGCATCTTTACTACCAAGGGAACACGCAGATGTTTCGTCCTGTTTTGTTGTGGGTGTGCGAGTGTGCGTGTGTGTTGTCGCTGAGCCGACATCAGGTTTTTTGTTTTCCTCAATGAGGACGGTTGCTCCTTTTGTGAGCTTTCATTAAATTGAAGTTTAAAAAAACAAGTGGTTGAAATATTTATGGGTTCTTGTAGGCTACACCTTTATAACTGCTCATGTTAACTCTCACTCGGAGACTGCTTTGGAGTTGTTTTCTTTCCTGAATTGTACTAATTTACATTGTTTACCATGCTGTAGTGCTGCAGGACACTACGTAGAGCAAAATAAATCTCAGTTTACATTTAATTTTGTATTTTGTTTTGCTTTTTATCTTTATTTCCTGTCCAGATAAAACACAAAAGTTTTTATTCTGAGAAAACGACATAAATGCCAACATTCTCATTAGGAAGAAGAATGTACCAATCCAGATATCGATGATCAATGGTGAATTTCCCCTTTATTATTATTATTATGTGTTGCATTTGTTGTGAAACTTTTTGAACTGATTAAAGTTGGAGGAATTTTATAATTCTGGCTCATTTCTCTTGGGTTTCTTCTTTTTATTGGGTTGACTTGGTTTATATACACAGTATACACATACATGGTTATCATTTTCTCATTCAACATTTATAATTACGCGTTTTGGGCTGCACGGTGGCTCAGTGATTAGCACTGTTGCCTCGCAGCAAGAAGGTCGCTGGTTCGAGTCCCAGTTGGTATTTCTGTGTGTAGTTTGCATGTTCTACCGGTGTTCATGTGAGTTTCTTCAAAAAAAAAGTCCATAGTGTGTGTGTGTGTGTGTGTATGAATGAGAAAGTGTGGGTGTTTCCCAGTACTGGGTTGCAGCTGGAAGGGAATTTGCTTTGGAGATAGAACATATGCTGGAATAGTTGGCAGTTCATTCTGCTGTGGCAACTGATAAACGGGGACAAAGCCGAAGGAAAATGTATGAGCAGTGGGTAGCGCTGTTGCCTCACAGCCAGAAGGTCGCTGGTTCAAGCTTTGGCTGGGTCAGTTGACGTTTCTGTGTGGAGTTTGCATGTTCTCCCCCTGTTCATGTAGGTTTCCTCTGGGTGCTCCAGTTTCCCCCACAAGTCCAAAGATATGCGGTATAGGTTAATTGAATAAACTAAATTGGCCATAGTGTACGTGTGTATGGATGTTTCTCAGTACTGGGTTGCAGCTGGAAGGGAATCTGCTGTGTAAAACATATGCTGGACATGTTGGTGGTTCAGTCTACTGTTGCGACCCCTGATGAATAAAGGCACTAAACCGAAGGAAAAGGAATGAATGAAAGAGCTTTTAACAAAAAAAGGTGCCACGTTGTCAGGCATGTTTTTATTATGTTTTAGAAAACAGGACCAACGTTTGAACTTTAGAGAATTCATCCAACCAAGCAGTTTCATGTTTTATAGACGTTTAAACATAGATGGATTAGTCAAAACAAGGCTAAATTTGGGCCTTGAAAATCAGTCAAGTGACTAAAATCTAATATATGTCAAAAAATAACCCAGAAGTAGACAAGTCATCAAATACACTGATTAAACCGACTACACATAGTCCTTTATGTGTGTTTGATGACAAACCTATTCTAAGACTTTTCTAATTTATTAGATTTTCATCAACAGCCCAAATTTAGCCTCGTTTTAGCCAGGATGTCTATATTTAGACATCTAGATATTTAAAAAACACACACAAAAAAAGCTTGCTGAAAGGAAATCTTAATTTTTTTTAATAACTATATGGTCTCAAACTCAATTCCTGGAGGGCTGCAGCTCTGCATAGTTTAGCTCCAACCACCTTCAACTCACAACTGCTTTAGTCTCTCATTTGAATTGGGTTGGAGCAAAACTGCAGAGCTGCGGCCCTCCAGGGATCAAGTTTGAGACCTATGATAATATGGTACAAGGTTATTTGGACCTTGGAATTTTTCTTAATATGTGTTGTTTTGCCAGTATTCAGCTACAGAGTATTAAAGTAGCTCTGTTTTTTTATTTATAGAGTAGTTAAAGTGTTTATTGTTAGATAGGAAACTTGAATTTTTTAATATTTAGTTTTGATGTTGCCTTCGCATTTTTTTAACATCATCCAACCTAAAAGTAAATGCTATCAGTCAATGCTTTGTTTTTCTTAATCAGCCACTCACATAGTAGTGACTGAAGCATTTAGGCACATGGCCTTCAAGATGATCTGGACTGAACACAGTCTTTATATACAGGTTACCGATCCGTCCACTACAGCAATCAAGATCCATTTCCACAGCAGTGCTTATCCAAGACTGTTGAACTGAAAAGAGTGATCCACTGAAACTCTAACACCTTCTTACAGTTTGAACAGTATTCCAGAACGATTTGACTGGCACAGTAGAGCCGTGTTGAGTTACTTCTCGGGTGTAGTTTCCGTGAATGGTTCTACTCTGATGTGCATGTCCCAAGAAACGCATTTCTTTTTGGTGATCTGCAGGTCTCGTTTGACATGCTGCGACAGTGGTTGGAATGCCTTACCGCTGTTTGTTTTTGCCTCTGCTGCATCGAGAACGGCTCTAGAGATCAGTTTAAGCACAGTTTCTGGAGATCCTAGTTCTAGAACTTTAAGAAAACACTGAAATTTTTCTTTCTTAACTGGCCCTGTGTTGTAAGTGGTAGTCCATTTCCTGTTAGCCAGTGCAATGAAAGATGAGCTCTCTCTCTCTCTCCCCCTGACCCACTTTACTACAGGAATCCAGTCCAGGGGTTCCAGAAATGCTGTTCATGGGTCAGTCAAGTTCACTTCTGCTCATGTTAACAGGCAGATTAGCGCTGAACAGAACTTGAGCATTTTATTTCTAGAAGTAAACAGTTTATATTTTAATGTAAGGCCAGGTGGACATGTTTTGCTGTTTTCAGCTCATTTATGAACAGAATGTTTAATTTTTCCATTATTTATTTTTGAAATATGTAATCTGTTTGTGTATTAGTTGAAAGCCTTTGTTCCCTTTAAAATATATGTTTTTATATATTATATTATTCATTCATTCATTTTCTTTTCGGCTTAGTGCCTTTATTAATCTGGGTTTGCCACAGCGGAATGGACCGCCAATTTATCCAGCATATGTTTTACGCAGTGGATGCCCTTCCAGCTGCAACCCATCTCTGGGAAACATCCACACACGCTCATTCACACTCATACCCCACATACAATTTAGCCTACCCAATTCACCTGTACCCCTTGTCTTTGGATTGTGAGGGAAACCGTAACACCTGGAGGAAACCCACGCGAACGCAGGGAAAACATGCAAACTCCACACAGAAACGCCCACTGACCCACCTGAGGCTCGAACCAGCAGCCTTCTTACTGTGAGGTGACAGTACTAGCTACTGCGCCACCGCATCACCCTTACATTATATTATTATAAATGATATGGAAAAGTGGAAAAATTGTATTGCAAGCTTGTGATTCTATATGATTTAGCACATTTGTAGTGTCTATTTAGCGCATTGATTAGGTATGGCCATACACACAAAGTGGGGGGGGTCTCTCCACACTACCACCAGTGTGCAGCTTCCACTTGGATGATGCGATGGAAGCCACATGACAAAGGCACCAGTGCGCTCACCACAAACCAGCTATAAGTGGAGTGAAAAGACAGTGATACAGCAAATTTGGTGGATAAAGATGATAGGGAGGCCATGAGTAAAGTCGCCTTTCCACTGCAAATGACAAGCGACAGACCAGAAGTCATTCAGTACTGACCATCTCCGTATGTAAAAAATTTGGATCTGATTTGCGCTGCGGACCACTTAAATTATTTCACCCTCTCTACTAGATCATATGCGACCAGTCGACAAGATGTGATGTATTCCAGTGTTGCCCAAACTGATCCATGTGTGCGGTTATGAAAAATAAAAAAACATTTCCTTCATTTTTTTTTATCATTAGAAAAAAAAGTTTATTTTAAAAAACATTTCTATTCATAAGTAATAAAAAAATAGGTTTTTAATATTGTCTCCACATTCCCTCCAAGGGGTGCATTCTGACAGTTGTGTCCAGTGGAAAAGCAGTTTAAGGGCTGAAAGAGGGAATTTGGCCAGGACACTGTGGGGTTACACCCGTACTCTTTACTAAAAGTGTCATGGGATTTTTAATGACCACCAAGAGTCAGGACCTTGGTTTAACGCAGGGGTCACCAACATGGTGTCCGCGGGCACCAGGTAGCCCGCGAGGATCACATGAGTTGCCCGTGGGCCTGTTATAAAATTAGCTTACCATAGCACCACATACCTGTAAGCTGCATCTAATATTTTTGTAGCTATTCTTTTTAAATCACACTTGCATTGGTGTAAAATTTAAAACGACATTAAGTTATACATTTAAAAAAAAACATTGAAAACAATTTCAGACAAATGAAGTGTTGAATATTGATATTTATCTGTTTCCAATCAATGGTGACATCTATTGTGAGAAATCATTAACATGATTAGTGTCTTCACATAGATGAATATCATTTATTATTAATAATAATTTAGCAAATTTTTATTAGGAAGTGTTTATCAAACTGGTAGCCCTTCACATTAAACGATACCCAAGAAGTAGCTCTCAGTTTCCAAAAGGTTGGTGACCCCTGGTTTAACGTCTCATCCGAAAGATGGGGTTCACTGACAGTATAATGTCCCCTTCGCTTTAGTGGGGCTTTAGGACACAGATAAAAGGTTGAGTGCCCCCTGCTGGCCTTACTAACACCACTTCCAACAGCAACCGGGTTTTCCCATGTGGTCTGCCATCCAGGTACACACTAGGTTCAGCACTGCTTAGCTTCAGTGAGTATAACCGTTCTTGGGCTGATATGGCTGTGGACAAGTGTCAAATACCAAGCACTAATTTGAATGGTCTTAAAAACAAAAAATATGTATAATGTATATAATGACATGGTATGATGTAGTTGTACTCCATTAGGTGGTTTACAAGGACAGCTTTGTGTCCTCAATATTCAAAACGCTTATAAACATACTTAACGGGGTCTTCTGACATTCAAATTTACCACAGGCTTCCTGTGAGGGTGAGTTTAAGAGTTAGGTCATGTAATAAGTGTTCTTTACAGTATAAAATACATTACATATCAAATACATCTTGTTATTGCATCCAGCATTAGGCCTGTATTAAATGTGACTTTCTTTGTCACTTCCATAAAGAGGCTGATGTATTACATAATCTAATTAGCATAAGTATTATGTAATTATACAAATTTTGAGAGAAGATGAATGGCTTCAGCTCTGAAATATGGGTCACGACATGAGAAATGATACCTGTTCTTGCTCATTCACAGTATTGTAAAGCCTACACTGCCATCTACAGGTGGGTTTAACTCTGTTGTTTTTGTCAGCCTTTTTGATTCCATGCAAGGCCTCACATTATTCACAACACTGTAATTACATTTGTCAAGAGCTGAGCTAGAACATAAATCAATGCAAACATTCTAGTATAGTCTAATTTATTTATAAAGCTTTTTAAATCATGGTAAGAACCACTGGTGTAAAGACTACAAACGTATTTTAAAATCTAAAGCAGATGTGAATAGTAATTTAAAAAGTAATACATTCCTGTCAATTAATATATTAATAATGGGAAAATTCCTAATATTACCAATTCTAACAGCTATAGAACCAGGAAAACATCCGGATAAATTGACACAATAAAACTGGACTATAAAACACAGATACAGAGCATGAAGGACCTGTGGCCTTTGACGTGGAGACAGCTGGCAGTGGCAGCACTAAACTGATTCCCATGATTCCTCTCTCTCCCTCATTGTTTCTCTCACTGTTCCCATACAGTACAAAAAACTAGACTATACAATGAGAAGTGCTTCTTTATTGTTTCTGTGCGTATATCTTCATCTCTCATTCATTCAGGTATGCAGAAGTGCAATATTTCTAAGAGTGCATTGACAATATTTATTATATTTTATAGTTATGCCGATTCGTCTTCGGCATTGATTATGTGTGTTTTTGCATTAGCATCAAACAGCTTAAACATTCTGATTTTATGATGCACATTCCTCCTCCAAGCACCTTGTAAAGGAGCAGTAAAGGACGCTTCTGGAGAAAGGGTACAGCGGGTCAAAAGGATCAGCCATAAGTTGCCACACACAAGCATTCCAGACCAGTGCTCCGGCAACCTATATGGGTGTAAAAGAGCATAGCATGGTTAAAAAATACAAGGCTGTATTTGTGCATAACTATGACCATGATGGTTATTTAAATGCAAAGCTTAATTATAACCCAAAGGTCTGTGGTACTAAGGATATTTATAATATTACTCTGAGGGAAAGGGAAAAACATTTGCCTCTGTTTGCTGGTTTAATAGGGTGTCTTAGACGCTTTAAGGCTGATATGACTCAGAAAACTCGCATGAAAAAAATACTATATTGTAAATATACATAGTATAGTGTTTTTGAATAATATTAAAGTACTTCAATTAATCTGTATTGGAAATTCTAAAGTTGCTGTGCAAACAACCCTATACTGCACTAAAGTTTTCTACAGCAACATATATATTACACGACAATACACCACAGTTTACTGTAGTAAAACATAAGGTAGATATGTTGCACTATTTGTTACAGTTAATCACTTATTTAATTCTACAGTATGATGTAGCATTCGTGAACAATTGTTAAATTGATTTACCATAGGATTATTTAAAAACCCTATAGTACTTATATTGTGTACAATCTTTTTGAGATCATCTTAAACCAGAAAACCATATTGTTGTTTTAGGATTTATAATGATTAAGCGAATTAAATGTAGTAAAAATGTTGAACCCAAAAGTTGCAGCTAATCTTCAGGCTTCATGTACAGTATCGAATCAATGGTTCAAACATTCTTACCCCAATCACAGTTCACCTCACCATGCGCGCGCTCGCGTGCATCACAAGAACGCCAATTAACCGTGCGCGAGACCCCGCGCGACCTGAGAAGAGGAGAGATGAGCAGCAGCAGCCCTCAAAATATTAAAGCAACAAACATGTCAGCAACGCTCTGAGTGTTACATCTGCAGCTCCGCAGAGACGGATTGACTATCTGAAATGGGATTCCAGGGATGTTATTCTAGGAAAAAAGCTCTGGAGAAACTGTAGCCTGATTTCAGGAAGAAACAGATGAAGTCGGTGAACTCAAGTAAGTCTTTCTTTTTATCTTCTTATCCTGTAGTTTTTCATCTCAGAATGTTAACCCGCATCAACATGATACATAATAACATTAACTAATTTACATATGAATCCTTCTAGAAAAAGTAAAACTATATTTACATAGCTTTAGTAAGTATGTGTACGTTCCTGATCGGTATTTCCTATAGCCTTTGAAATTCTGTTGAAGTGTACAGTGCGGTTTTTACCTTACACTGTTTTAGATAATCCGTATTTTGATATTTTTACCCATTTTCTTATATTTGTGTGTTTTTATACACCAATTCATACAGTAATATTTTAAGAAAGTTTTCGATGATCGTTAAAAATACAGTGTATTATAATTATTATCTCACAAATAGGGCTTTGACATCATTCATCTGAAACGTTTCGACTGATTTTGCATGCTTTCTTTTTTTTCACAACCAAAAAATCTTTGATTATTGCTTATGATTGTAGTCATGCATTAATATCTTTATATTTGACTGCTACGTAAACAACATTTATCCTCTGGACAGAGGCCAAACTTGGACAATGTCTGGAACAGATAAAACCCTAAATTCAGAGAAGAGTTTCAGAGTGGTCGTCCGTCTGTGTGCCCGTGAAAACACACACTCACACACAGGTCTTACACACTCACCTATGCATATGTAATGTATACCGCAGATTGGATTTTATACTTACTTAAACTTATCCAGATATATACATAATTTTATGATACATGAAATCATAACAAAGCTTAACCCAAACTTCTCAATTCCTCAGTGAACAGAGCAGAGCATTGTGTCTGCACTGATGAACCCAGAGCCTCCATCAAAGTGACACATCTCAACAGATTAGTTGTTGACACTGGAAGGGTGAGTGTAGAATCAAAGATATCATTTAATTACATTCTTCATCCCCTTATACTCAGTAATAAACTCAAGTGAATGTGTTTGCACGATACTGTTTTTTTCCTACATTGTTATCATTTTCCAGAGTCACAAGCGTCACATTTTAGATTTTGATGATGTCTTAAATGAGGAGGCGTCTCAGAGAGATGTTTACGAGTCAACAACAAAGGTTTTTCTTATTATATATATAATATTCCTAGTTCTGTAATGTTTGGTTTGTAAATTGAGATGATATACATTCATTCCCTCTCTCTTTCTGCTCCAGTCTCTGGTGGAGTATCTAATGCAGGGTTATAATGGCTGTGTAATTGTCTTTGGCTCTCCGGGCAGTGGTAAAACTCACACCATGCAGGGATGCAGCGTTTCAGCCAAGCACAGAGGAATCATCAGTCGCGCTGCTGAGGACATCTTCAACTGTATCAAACTCTCGGACTGTTGCTGCTTAAGAAATCGCTTTCACATCACAATCCTTTTTCTACTCTCTAGTGTTTTGTATGCTCTCCTAAACACACAAAACTGATTCTTAAAAAGCCCTTAACTTGAATAAACCAGCCCCCAACACATCTCACTGCAAAATCAGAGTGTCATTCTACCACATCTTCAATGAGAAGATTTATGACCTGTTGGTAAGTAACATTTCTGTCACTGTGAAACTGTATCTACAAACTACTATTTAAAGTTTGGAGCCAGCAAGAATTTCTATTTTTCTGAATGAAGACTAAGATAGCAATATGGTATCACTTTGGTTTGATGGTCCCTTTAACGCATTTTTGTTGATTTTAAGTTACATTATATACATGACAACTGATTCTCCTTAGATTATAAGTAGACTGTTAGGTTGGGGTTAGGGTTAGTGTAAATTGACATGTACTTGCAAAGTTTCTGGTAGTCAGTGTAATGTCCAGTCAGTTAGTCCAATGATCGTGTCTACTAGTGGATGAAGGTTTACTGTGTGTTCGGTCTTTCCAGTGCACAATGTTGTTTTATTGTTAAATGTAGAAGTTTAACTCATATCTGACTCCAGTTTTAGTATGAGGTTGTTTAGAATATCAATATATTTATTCTTGTTTTATCTGACTCTAATCATAAAGCATTGAGAATCTTACTATAATAATTAATTTAGATATGGTTGAAGTCAGAATTATTTTTCTCCAATTTCTGTTTAACGGAAGGAAGATTTTTTTCAAGAAATTTCTAAGCATAAAAGTTTTAAGAACTCATTTCTAATAACTGATTTATTTAATCTTTGCCATGATGGCATGATATTTTACTTGATATTTTTCAAGACTTTTCTATACAGCTTAAAGTGACATTTAAAGGCTTAACGAGGTTAATTAGGTTAACTAGGCAGGTTGGGTTAATTAGGCAAGTTATTGTATAATGATGGTTTGTTCTGTAGACTATTGAAAAAATATATAGCTTAAAGCGGCTAATAATTTTGACCCTAAAATGTATTTTAAAAAAATTAAAAACTGCTTTTATTCTAGTCAAAATAAAAACAAATAAGACTTTCTCCAGAGGAAAATATTATCAGACATACTGTGAAAATGTCTTTGCTCTGTTAAACATCATTTGGGAAATATTTAAAAATAAAAAAAAATAAAAAGGGGCTTATAATTCTGACTTCAACTGTATATGTTTCACTATTTTATTTATCCTTCGATTGATACAGAGCATTCATACTTTGAGATGACCATTCTTTGTCTTTGTTTTTTGAGTTGAGTGAAGAGGAGTGTGGGTGAAGGAGTGTTTCCCTCGTTCTAACTCCACAGGGTTTATAGAGGCAATTGTATCTGTGTTTATACACATTGTTTGTATTGTCCATATGTGAAAGCATCAAAGTATCTGAGCTTTCTTATATCTTACAGTCAGTTAAATGTCTGTTGAAGAAGCAGTATCAGCAGATATTAAGCAGACAGTCTACTAATACCCAAATGAGAAGTAATTGGCATGTAATGGCAATACAACTTTAAGTCAACATAATGTGCAATAGGGACCATCAAAATAAAGTCTTACTAGTTACTTCTCTTGGAAATTTACAGTTAAAACAGAAATATTATGAAGCACTGTTTTTCTCAGCTGTTCTCTTTTTTTATTATATTTTAAAATGTAAGTTATTACTTTGGTGGAAACCCAAATGTTCCATTACAATAGAAATCATACAGTCGAAGTAAAAAAACATCAATATTGCCCTTTGGTAGATGCTATAGTTATTGGGTTACACTTTAGTTTGATGACAATATTCACAGTATATTGCTCAATAAAGCTTCCCACTTAATAATTAGATAGTTGATGTGGAGGTAGTAATTATTAATGCAGAATATGGTCATACATTCATTCCTTGACTTAGGCTTAATCCCCTTATTCATCAGGGGTTGCCACTGCGGAATTGTTTTACACAAGCACACATAAACTACACTCAATTTTTAGTTCATCCGATTCACCTATACCACAAGTCTTTGGATTGTGGGGGCAACCGGAGAACCCAGAGAAAACCCACGCGAACACGTGCAGAACATGCAGACTCCACACCGAAATGTCTCTTGGCCTAGGACTCGACTCAGCGACCTTCTTGCTGTGAGGCGACAGTGCTAACCACCGCTATGGTCATGCAGAATAAGGCATTTAAATGTGCTTTAGAAGTGCTTATAATCAGCTTATCCAGGGCAAAATGCAAGCTGAAACTGAGTAAAATCAGTAAAACTTGATAATTATACCATGTAAAAAAGTGTTACCTATTTATTTTTCTAGATATTTATCTAGTTCTTGTTAATGTCTTAAAGGCATAGTTTATCTATAAATAAACGAGTTCACCATTTACTCTCCCTGAAGTGATTTCAAACTTTTATGAGTTTTTTTTTTCTGCTGAACACAAAAGAAGATTTACTGAAGAATGTTGGAAACCTGTAACCATTGATTTTCATAATAGGAAAAACAAATACTGGAAGTCAGCGGTTACCAGTTTCCAAAATATCTTCCTTTGTGTTCAATAGAAGAAAGAAACAAACAAGTTCATAAAAAGTAAAGGTTGAGTAAATGGTGACAGAAGGAAAGTGTTCAGAAGCAATTTTGTCTGTCTTTCATCAGGATCCAAAGGGCAGTGAGGTGATCTGGGTGCGAGACTGTGAGGAGGTTGTGCGTCTTGATGGATTAACAGAGGTGGATGTCAGCTCAGCCCACAATCTGCTACAGGTGCATCGCAGAGGCTCCGCCCTCAGGCACACAGGTGAGAGACTGCTCAGTAAAGTTTGATAATCAGACTGATCTAAGCATGCTTTAACACAGTGGTTCTTAACCATGTTCCTAGAGGGCCACCAACACTGCATGTTTTGGATGTCTTCTTTGTCTACCACACCCATTGCAGATCTTTCAGTCTCTCGTAATGAGCTGCTGATCTGAATCAGGTGATTTTGGTTAAGGAGACATGGCAAATGTGCAGAGCTATTGGTCCTTCAGGAACGTGGTTGAGAAACACTGCTTTCATAAACGGTTTGTCATACATTTCTAACTTTCTGCAGGGATCTCAAAGGGAGATTTTCCAAACAGGACCCACATGGTATTCAACATTGTGGTCATTAACACTATGATTCAAGCCCCTGGTAGGTGTTTTCATAATTGCTAAACAGGAATATCTGTGTAGAATTTCCCAGAATTATTTTTTGTGATGTTTGCTATGCTTTTTAAATAAAAGCTTGATTTGCCCTCTGAATTAAAAAGGTAATTGCGACTTTTTACCCCACAACTTTTTACCTTTATCTTTTTCTTACAATTTTGAATAAATTTTGATTTGTTTAATACTAAAAATGCTAAATATAAACCCGCAAATCCATGTCAAACCGTCTGAATTGTGAGATATGAACCTGCAATTCTGAAGATTATATCTCGCATTTTATTTTTTTTTACCTGAAATTAAAGAAAAGACTAGAAAAGTAGAATTTGCCGCCAATTGCAAAAAAAATTTGTTTTTTTTGCAAATATGAGCACATATCCTACAATTCTGTCATGTTTTTTTTATTTAGTTTTTCAGAATTCAGAAGGAGTTGCATACACAGGACTGAGTAAAACATAAACAGTATACAGTATTTAAGGGAAAAAAGAAAAGTAAAAAAAGAAAAAAACAGCACTGTGGTCTTATTTAAAACAATAGTGAAACACCGTAGTGTGCACAGTTAATGATAAACAGTAGATTTATAATCAATTTCAAGACAGGTCAAAAAAATTTCTTACAGCTTCTGAAATTACTTAGATTATGATTAGATTAGATTAATGCTAATACTAATAAAATCAATAATGACTGGAGTAATATTTTTATTTGAAGTTATAAATAAATATTTAATAAATAAGTATTTCACAATTTATTATTATTTTTACATTTTAATAAATGCTGTCTTGATGAACAGAATAATTTTCTTAAAAAAAAACAAAGCATGAAAAAAAATCATAATAAATAATAAAATATAAATAATAATTCTTTTGACTGGTAGTGTATGTCCAATCTTTTCCATAATTATGATTTCTCTAATCAGGATTATCCAGTGTCTGACATGAGGGGGTTCTGTCCAAATTTATTAATAATTAATTTTACCTCCGGCTCATTCTGAAAACGTAGCCCTATATACATTTCTGGAGATTGTGAAAATCTTAAGCAGAAGTACGTATGGCTGCATTTCATTTTTTAAATGAAAGCTATGGGGCAGTTTGATGTCATTCCTTTTCGTGCTTACCAACTGAGTGCTTACCTCCGTATGGACTGCTTTCTGGCTGTGGCCAGTTTCTCCAGTTAGCTCACCATGTACGTTGGTGGACTTGAGATGCAGAGAAGAGTTGACCATGACGGCAGGGCTTAAGTCAGGTAACGAACTGTTCTAGAAGTGGGTGGGAGGGTCAATCGGTGCTTTTTAAAATACGATTGGTTGGGTTTATGGAAAGGGGTGGGTGGGTCAGTCGATCGGTTAGTCAAAGAGTTAGTCAAAAGAGTCAAAGAGTCAGTCGACAGCAGCACAAATGGCATTCGCTAGAGGAATTTGAGATCTCAAAAAGCATACACAGCGGTCTCTGGTGGATTAGCGAAAACAAAACTTCCTGAGACGTATTTGGTGGTCTCCAGAAATCTGTATAGAGGTATGTTTTCAGAATGAGCCTGGATTGATTAATTTCCTCCCCAGCATCAGCAAAGGCTTAAAGGGTCACGAAACACCAAAACACATTTTTTGAGCTGTTGACAGTCGTTTATATGTCCCACACTGCTAAAAACCCTATTAGGACACATATATTTCACTAAAACGTTAAAATTGGTTGTTTTTGCATTGAGCAAATTCGTACTTCCGGTCTGAAATGAATTTTTGAAGCTGCGTCACGGCCATGAGATCTTAGCATATATTCCAGCGTGTGGAATGGACGTCTGTACCTGGGAGTGCCTTTTTACGTCTCTGAGTGTGTTGCATTCATTCATGAGTATGACTTTGTTCAAATCAATCAGCGCGCTTTATTGTGTATGCGGTGCAACTTCATTAATATGCATGATAGTTACAGTGTTCAGACGGCAGAGAGACGCCACGTTGTGTTGCCAAGCGGGAGAACTAGAATTGTTTGGAGATACGGGTCGTCAGTGTTGCTTTTATAATTTGCTACAGTGAAGGTTTTGTTTTCATTTTCCCTCTGAGAGCACAGCTGGACTCACGTGTGGATTACAGTGCATGCAACGTGCCATAAAAATACGTGTCTAAGGAACATTGTTTTACCCGAAAGCTTTTGTCATCTGGAAATGGTGAAATCTGGATTTGCCGCTCGTCTCCTTTTAATAAAGACACAAATCCAGTTTGTGTGGATTGTCCTGTCTCTACAGATTTGGTAAGTGAGCGACTAGTGGTCTTCGTTTGTTTATTCAGAGGCAAAGTTAGTTTGTATGGTCAGCAGAGCTCTTTCAGCATTTAAAGACGGACCTTAGGGTGCTTGGTGCGGTTCGCTTTGACACGGCAAAGTTTCTAAACGGACCAAAAGAGCTAAAACAAGTCACGTGTGAGTAAACTCTCCTTACATTGGTCAGTTTTACAGTTTTTTCTGCAGAGTCCCGCTCAGATGACAGAAGAGGTGGTGGTTTGGTGTTGTGTTTGACAGGGTGTGTGCGACGTGTCTGAAGAGCGAGGACGGATGCGGTGGGGAGGGGTAAGAAAGGGTGTGCGAAATATTTGAGGACCGAGAGGGAGACGCGTGATTTCTCAGAGATTATCACTCATTTGCGGGCATCCGGGAGACTCTGTGCATTTGCGGGAGACTCACGAAACTTCCTGGAGACTTGGGATGTCTGGAATAACCTCCCGCCCTACTCATAATTCTCTCTTCATACAGCCGTATGCCTATTATATATCCATAAAACACTGATATAACCGGGCTCGGATCGTATTGCTTTCTCACTACAATCGATCTGCTCCAGAGTTCGTTTCAATCGAGCCGAGACCACCTCATTCAAGCGATCTTGGAGCGATTGTTTTGGCGCAGATCCAATCGCGATAGTTGGTTTCACATATGCCAAACGAACTGCGCTAACTGGGCAAACAAAACAGGTTGCGAAACACAAGTCTAGGTGTGAAAGCACCCTTAGTCAAATGATTTCTAAGTTAATAAAGTTTACCTTACGTTAACATCACTACAATATTATGGACTGAAAAATCCGCTGTAAATTCGCTTTCGTATGTCATGAGGGGCATGAAAGAAATTGCTGAATGAAAGAGCCAAAACTGCAGTTAAAGTCCACTATTTAACAATTTGGCAAGTAATTCGATTACTGATGTCCATGTAAACACAGTCACTTGTCTTTCTCCTCTGCATCTTTGTGCTTGTTTTGCCTGTGTGAAAATCAAATCCGAATTGACACTCCCATTTTTATGCAAATTTTAACGGACCATGCCTTTTTTTCCTCTTCCAACACTCCCCCCTAAGCAGAGCTGGACATGCCCACTTTGCTGACTTTTTCCAAAGTAGAGGTGTGAAAACACCCTGCTGAAACAAGGGGGTTTCATGGCCCTTTAAGATTCTGGCGGATTTAATGACCTAGAATACCCTAAACCTTGGACAATAAGTTAATGAGCTCAATAAACACTGCAAATATAGTGGAAATATAAATGTTTTTAAAATGTAAGGATCAGCTAGTATCCATACTTTTTTTTTTAATGTTTCAAGAGTTCACACTTAGCTGAAGATTGATAATAAAACTTGTCTGGCATGCTGTGCTGGGAGAGAGCCCTAAGCTCATAGGATCCTCGAGCTCTGGGCTCCCTCCAGATAGCAGGCCGAGAGAGGAGTTTGGGTTTGATGGCTAAAGAGAGATGTACGGCTTACTAAGAGTTCAATATCAGAATGTTCTAAATAAGTGGTGGGCAGAACTCCTAGTAAGCACATTAATGGGGAGGCTGTAACCTTCTGTTTATGTATTATGGAAAGTTATATATCATATATATCATAAACACCAATCCAAAAATTAGCAATCATAGGACATTCTCAAAGACAGTGAAATAATGTGCCGAATGTGGGTTTTTATCATGCAATTCTCTTTTGAAAAAGTCAAAATTGTTATATATAAAAATTTGGAATTGTGTGACAAAAGGCTCACATTCATTATCATTGTTTACATTTTTAATTTAGTGGCGTTAACAGGCTTCCATATTGTCATCATACTACACTTGTAAAGTAAATTCCTCATTGTATACATAGATGTTAAAGTTATAAGTTACAATGATGTTCTGTAACTTGTTTTTAATGAGTAATTCAGTCCATTTGTAGGTCAGTAACTCCCCTCAGTCAAACCCCTACACATAATTCAGCTCTAGGAACCTCTGCCTGCGGTCTGATTGTTATTGTAGAGAGATATGAACATACCAGAGCCTCCCACAGGGTCTCCCAGTGCCCCCCTGCAGCGGTGTGTTGCAAGCCCACAGTGTTGAAGTGTAATTATATTCTATTAATACAAATCTGATTAACCACCTCCCTTTGTGTGTGTTTTTGTTGAATGGTTGCAGAGGGAGTTTTGACAGCCAGCAAGCTCACTCTGGTAAGATGATAGCATCGGAGACTCCTTTCACCATTACTGAAATATTAGGTACTCTCTGCATGAAATACACATTCTCAGCATACTTGTGGTAAGCAGCATATTTGTCTGTGAATTAATAAATATTTATGGGACTTATATGAGTGTTGTTCTTGTTTTTAGGTGGATCTGGCAAGCTCAGGAAAAGTAAGTTGAGGTGCTAATCTGAATTGAGCGAGAGCATTTCATTGACCTATTGATTGTTTTATAATGATTGTATAATTTTATTTTATGTGATTGGGCAGCACGGTGGGTCAGTGGTTTGCACTGTCACCTTCCAGCAAGAAGGTCGTCGGTTAGAGTCCCAGCTGAGTCAGTTGGCATTTCTGTGTGGAGTTTGCATGTTCTCCCCTTGTTCACGTGGGGTTCCTCCAGGTGCTTCAGTTTTCCCCCACAGTCCAAAGACATATGCTATAGGTGAATTGGATGAACTAAATTGACTTTCAAGAGTTCACACTTAGCTGATGGCTGATTATAAAATGAGTTTGGCATGCTGTCCCAGGAGAGAGCCCTGAACTCATAAGATCCGTGATCTTTTGCAGGGTGAGAGGGGAGTTTGAGCTCAGGTGGGTCTCGAACTCCCCCTTATTGCTGTATAGAGATAAACTATTGGTTAAGAGCTTGACTATAGTGTCGATTTGGATTGGTCTATTAACCTATGGCACTTGTTTTTTGGACTGTGGGAGGAAACCGGAAAACCCAGGGGAAACCCACACGAGCACAGGGAGAACTTCTAAACTCCACACAATAATATCGACTGGCCAATTGAACCAGTGATGCTTTTGCTGTGAGGCAACAGTGCTAGCCACTTGGTTTGCCATTCTGCCCTATTGAAGAAAAAAGAGGTGGAGTATGAGTGGAAGGGGGGATTCTTCACAGTAAAGGTAATTGAAGTGACTCTGGTTAATTATAGTGAGTTTAGGAATCATCTAATTGGTAAGTCATGTAATAGCTAATGCGGGACCAGCCTTGATCAATTATAAGCATCTCCTCTCAAAATTAGTTTATAAATAAACTTCATGTAGTGTGTAAATATAAGAGTGTTTAGGTGTTTCTCAGTATTGGCTTAAATATGCCAAAACATATGCCAGAATAGTTGGCGGTTCATTCCGACCCCTGATAAAAAAGGGACTAAGCCGGAGGAAAATTTAATGAATGATATGTGATTTTGGAATAAAAAAGCATGTCATTGAAAACATCAACAGGTCACTATCTTTATAAATGAATTGATTCAAAACATTGATTCATTCAGAAACTTAAAACCAAGCAACTGCATGTACTGTACAAGCATGGCTTGAAATCATTCAAAAACTACTTTGCAGATAAACTCAAAGAAACTACTACTATATTGTAGATATATTAGTATTTACAATATAGTAAATACCGTGTGTGTGTGTGTGTGCGTGCTTGCGTGTGTGCGTGAATTATAAGGAAAATATTCTCGAACTTGCAAGAAATTTTTAGTTGTATATTTCTACATTATGTCTTATAATTTCAAATAAATGACAAAACAAAACAAAAAGTTGTACATTTAGTATGGCAAGATAAAAACTCAAAAATCAGACAGTTTTATATCTTACAATTTTTTTCCTCTGAATATTAAAGGTGCAGTATGTAAGTTTTGAACCCAGTGGTTGAACTAGGTATTGCATTTCTGGATCAAAATAAATGCAAGTTCAGGTTGCCAGATTGAGGACCAAAAGGAGCGAATCTAACTTGAATCTAAACTCAACCTAAAAGCTGATTTAAACCGTGCTCTATATAAAAGCAACAGCACACGATAGAAGGAATATTTTCTATATTAAATGGAGTATATTACGTTTTTGTTCTAACCAACACCAATTTATACATCAGAAACGGCTTCTATTTCTCGCAGTTAAACTGAATAACAGAAGACAGACATGATCACCTTAGGTACACCCCATGTGCTTTACTCAGTATTAAATGCTAATAATGTGAGTTTAAATGCCATTTTACATGAAATTTATTCCGCATGTTAATTTATTAATGTTAAAGAGGTTTATTATGTATTAATTATATTCTAAACCTTACCATTTCGTGAGTGAGTGCATTGTTCTGTGCTTCTAAATGGCTGTATTTAAATTTCTGTCGTGTTTCGTCTGGTGCAAACAGCCAAATTGCTTATCACTGCAAACCTCATCACCCAGCGTGTTGTTAGGACACGGGGTTACAATGTAACCTGCTCACCTAATGTTTACGCCCGTAATATTTACACTATTTGCTAATTAATAACCTCATGTGGAACTCTGACTCTGCATCTCATTTCAGAGTCTGCTACTGTCCACCGGAGGTTGCATTTCAGTCATGAGCGCACGCTTTGAGAGCCTTTCTGAATGAATGAATGAAATACGCTGGAATATAATTGGCTAAACTGGCATTGGGTGAGTTAAAAGAACCAAAACAAAGACAGACGTTCTGGCATAGAAAACACCTTTTCAAAGCAGAAAATCTGACTGCTGCATTGCTTTTTAGATAAACAAGAATGTTCACTTGGCATGTTTATTAAATATCTGCAAACATATTGTGGTATTTTTGTGCTTTAGAAGAGTGAAAAACTTACATACAGCACCTTTAAGAAAAAATGATATTGCAAGTAAAATAAAGCAAATAAAAAGTCATAATTAGCTGTTCTACTTTTTATGCTCTGAAAACTTCAATTAACACTTAATGGGAAAACAATTTTCTTAGCTGTGCTGTTTTACCAAATATCAGAAACTCTTAGATATTTATCAGTTTTATATGACAAATACCAGTTTCGGTTCTATTGTTCACTTTCTTTCTTTTTCACCCACTGCTTCATCAGTGTCGTGCTTCTGTGGTTTCTGACATGAAGAGAACTTTCAATGCCACAAATGAAAACCTGCAAGAGACCAAGATGCTGAAACGCTCCCTCACCATATTCGGAAATGTTAGTAAAACCTCAAACATGTCAGCACACACTCACAAAAAAGCACGTACTATCCTATTATCGATGTTGTCCCGGTCAGACAGAGGGCATTTTTGAAGAACAGTCATTGTTTTGAGTATCCCAAGACGTACTCTAGTGATTATTTATCAGTGTAAGGACCGTATCTTAATCATATCAATGTGTTGGCTGCATATGCAGGAAATTAGACCCAGGAAATGATCTGTAGGGTTACATAGCTTTCCATTTAGGGAAGGGGGACTTGTCATGTCATATCTAACACAGAGAAAATTATTTCTGCAGAATACTGGCCTTTTTGTTTGCTTATTTACATTTAGATAATGCCGAGACCTCTTCTTCCTTGCTTTGAAATTTCTCACTGCCAAAAAATTCTGTCATTTTAGATACAAATCCAATAAAATGATTTTGGTATACCTAATCTAGTAGAAAATGTGCAGTAATTAAATGCATTACAATAAAAAAATGAAAAACCTATTATGTTTTTAGGTGATTTTTGCCCTCGGTTCTGCAGGATCCCAGCATGTCCCATACAGAGAATCAAAGTTGACCCGAGCACTTAGGGACTGGTGAGTATCATCAACATACTGTAGCTTTTCTTCAACATTCATGTAATTTTCCAACTGTTTCTGAGTTTGACTTTTATTTCGGTGCCTTAGTTTAGGAGGGAACTGTCGGACATGTTTAGTGGTCACAGTGTCATCTCAGTCATCGTCAGTATCTGAAACTCTCAGCTCTCTTCAGTTTGCCTCCAGAGCCATGGCTGTTCCTTCACGACCCTTATTCCTATCTCAGTTACATTACACACCAGAACAGGTATTCACCCTCTCCCTAAAACATTTACACATACTTTTGAATATTTAGTACATTACACTTGAACAAATCTTTAGAGGTACAGTGGAGATCAAAATTAGAGCACAATTTATGAGCGCTTGATTGTTTTCAGAACCAGTGTAATCTCAATCTTTCAAAATATGAAGGAATTTTAGTAAAACAGTGTTTAACAAATAACCAAGGCACATATTTAATTAGAAAACAGAATGTCTACTGCACAAAGAAAGATTAAAAATATCATTTCTGACCGTTACGGCTCTTGATAATGAGTAGTGTTCTGGTTTTTGCTAACTAGTCTTTCACAAACATTACTAGTGTCTCACAGCACATCACACTCACACACTCACACTAGTCTCACACTGCTCTCCTGTGATCTTGATTCTTCATTTTCAATCAGGTTTAGGACTTTGGGCTGCCATTTCATTATTTTAGAGTTTTCAGTGTTAAAGAACTTGCTTTACCAATTTGGCTGTAAGATGCCTCCTTGTCCTGCATAAAAAGTATGCTGATTGGGCAAATGAACTCAGGGGAGCAACCACGTTACTAAAGGAGCTTCTGAAAAACATTTGCATTCTCACTGCCTTGAAGCTTTATAAGAAGCCAAAAACTCATAATGCAGAAATGGACACTAAACCTTGACACTTTTGTTTATGTTTTTCATAAATGACCAGGCTTTTTGAAGCACTAGAACGAGTTAGTCACATTGTTAAGTAGCAATTCTAGAAATATTTTAGATATTACAATCAATAACTTGGGAGGAATATGAAGGTGTACTCAAATATCTCATTTAAGTTTTTCACTGTGATTTAGATTAGAATATATATGAAATATGAAATATGTTTTTTTTTAACTTTCTCATTTTCATGTAAGTTTAAATAAAAGTGTAACAAGTAACCTTGAAATTTAAGAAATTGGTTTGTTAAAGTAGGTTGTTAATCTCTACAGTATACTCCTACTGTTACGGTTGGTTGCAAGAAAGCAGACCCAATTGTAGCAATAAACAAAACAAAGATGTTTATTGACAGAATTAAGCACAAGTAGACAGACGAAGGGATGACAAAGTCCAAACAGTAAGGGGCAACAACACAGGGGAGCCAGTAGTAAGGACAAAATGGCCCCAAAATGGCCCCTAAGGAAAATTAGGACACAGGGTAGCAAACAGGCAGCAATAATTTTACAATAAAACTAAATCTAAAAAAGAAAATAGGAAATCAAATATATATCATAGTAGAAAAATAAATCTAGGTTGACTTGGGCAAAACAGAAACAGAAAAAAAGACTTCTATAATCTTAAAGAGAGAAATAAAACCAATACTAATACTAGACTGGGATTGACAGAAAAATGGAACAAAATGGTTATAAGGATAAAAGCAAGACAAAAATTAGAACTCAAAATTAAGTAAACATCAGGAACAAACAAAACAAAGTAGTAACTACAAACAAACAATAAATAAACAAGAAAACTAGAAAAACAGGCAAAGACAAAACACTACGTGAGGATACAAGGCTAGGATACAAAATAAGCAAAGACAAGTTCACATGGAGAAAACCAGCAAAGAAATGAGAATGCACAGCACAGTATATAGAACAAAGCACACAAGAGACAGGTGAAAACAATCAGGAGAACAAGGTCTAAATAAGAGGCCAGGGTAACTAAAAACAAGGACGTAAGACATGTAAACAAGCACGGGACAAACAGGGAAACATTAGATACCGACAGGACAGACTAGACTGTCAGGTTAGGATCATGACACCTATAATTCATCTCATGAAAAACATAACAATACGCAATTATCCAATAATAAACATCCCATTTTCCTATGGTCATAAGCATTATGTATTAAGTGATTATGTAAAACACTTTACATTTACACATCACACAATTCCGGTAAAACCTTACACACACAAATTTACTGTTTTCTAAAATCATCTAATTTTATAACTCAAGTAATCTCCTGAAACATATTGTAGGTATGCGCATATCTAAACGGCAAGAAGGACATTAATCATCTGAACAGACAGCAGATTTTACCACCGGTTGGATTTGACAGAAGGGTGAGATTTAAACACACACACACACACACAAAGCACATACTCCCATAGACATAATTTATAGGTTCACTTTAAACCCTGAATGTGTCCGTATGTCAAGTGCCCTTTTGCAGCTGAGCGAGTCGTAAAAATGAAAGAGGCAACTTTATGTGCTCGTCAGTTTCACTCCTCATTTGAATAGTTTTGCCTCTTGTGGCCTGTTTCTAAAGTTACAGTATAGTGAGAGAGAACAGTAACAGGAATGAAGAAGACCAGAAGAAGACACAGTTTATCTGAATTTATAATATCCACATCCAGACCTAGTGTAAATTATAACTGGGATACACATACAGTGCCATGGAACAAAAACTGGGTCAAACAGGTCAAATTCTATTAGAAACAACATATAAAAGTTTTCAAAATACTTAAAAGATATAAAATAGGACTCCACACTGTGACAAACTGTAAACAGTACATTGATTTGATATTTTGAAAAAAAATTTTTTTTTTTGCTCAATAACAGAATTTGTACCAAACAACACATAGTACTTAGCAATCAAATAATTCCTTACAGAAATCTGATCCGATGCCAATATTTGCAAAATACATATTTCATATACAATTTTTTGATTTCACAAATACATTCACCGGTCACTTTATTAGGTACACCTTACTAGCACCAGGTTGGACCTCCTTTTGGTTCAGAACTGCCTTAATCCTTCGTTGCACAGATACAACAAGATACTGGAAATATTTTTCAGAGATTTTGGTCCATATTCTGGACATGATAGCATCACACAGTTGTTGCAGATTTGTCGGCTGCACATCCATGATGTGAATCTGTCGTTCTACCACATTCCAAAGGCACTCTATCGGATTGAGAGCTGGTGACTGTGGAGGCCATTTGAATAGAGTGAACTCATTGTTATGTTTAAGAGACCAGTCTGAGATGATTCACGTTTTATGACATGGTGCATTATCATGCTAGAAGTAGCCATCAGAAGATGGGTACAATGTGGTCATAAAGGGATGGACATGGTTAGCGACAATACTCAGGTAGGCTGTGGCATTGACACAATGCATAATTGGTACTAATGGGCCCAAAGTGTGCCAAGAAAATATCCCCCACACCATTACACCATCACCACCAGCCTGAATTGTTGATACAAGGCAGGACTGATTCATGCTTTCATGTTGTTGATGCCAAATTCTGACCATCTGAATGTGGCAGCAGAAACCTAGACTCATCAGACCAGGCAACATTTTTACAATCTTCTATTGTCCAACCTTTATAAGCCTCTGTGTATTATAGCCTACGTTTCCTGTTCTTAGCTGACAATAGTGTTTGAACGTGTTGTGCGTTTAGAGATGCTCTTTTGCGTTTCCTTTGAGTGAACGAGCAGTTGAATAGGTTACTAAAGTGGCTGGTGATTGTATAAAATATATGTAATTTATTCAACATAAATTTCTAAATATTGCAAAAAAGGCCAAAAATAAATAAATAAATAAATAAAATTTAAAACACTAGAATTACAAGTACTATATGTACAAATATGTTTAAATATATTAGCTGTATTTTTATATATGCCCATATATACTATTTCCATTGTTTTCCATGGCGTGCCATCTCCAGCTAAACCCGTATCAGTTTTTACTAATTGCCATAAAGCAGAGGTATCCAAACTCTGTCCTAGAGGGCTGGTGTATTGCATATTTTAGTTCCAACTTCAGTTAACACACCCGAACCAGCTAATCAAGCTCTTTCTAGGTATACTCAAATCTTCCAGTGTGCTAAAGGAAGTTGAAGTAAACTATTCAGGACACCAGCCCTCCAGGACCGAGTTTGAACATCCCTGCCATAAATGAATAACTGCTTGATGCCATAATTGAGCAATCAGAATCTATTATAGTAGAAAGCTGGTTTATACTAGATTCATACTAGATTGTATTAATAAATAATGATTTTATTAAAGTCAGAGGATTTATATTAATTATTTTTACGAGCCAAGGTCCTTGTTGTCATTTTTTTTTTGTATAACTTTTTTGTATAACAAATTAGTTGTGGTTTGTGAATCAAATAAGTAAAGTGCAAACATATTCAAACAAAAATTGTATCTTTTAAAAATTTTACAAGCTTCCACACTAATTATAGATATATTTTAGTTTAATGTCATTTGGTTGTTGACTTGAAAGAATATTATAATTTTAAAAAGATCTTGTTTTTGTTATTTTTGTTATCTTTATCTTTTTGGACACAGTATGATTGTGTATCTTCATGCTTTGTGCTTCATTGTATTATTTTCAGTCACAGGCATGCTTGCTTCCAGTGCTTTTGAGTTCAGTCAGTCCCACAGAACCTAAACTCGGCTTAAGTCACTGTGCGGATGGACCGGAGCTCAAAACCTTTCTCCCCCAGCTGGAGAAACCAGGCCAAGCAGACCCACCGGGGCATAACAGACGCAGCTCTCGACCTGTAGATGAAATTAACAGAACTGATGGTAGCAAAAGCAGCATTATCGGTTTTATAATGACTTAAATCAGGAATCACTAAACTTGAAATCTGAACCTCTCTACAGGTAGAATGACCCGCTCACTGTCTCGTTGCCTGTCTAGTGCAGTTCTCCATGATACTGGAGGGAGAGACAGAACTGGAAAGACACTAGAGTTTTCATCTGCACAGCGGCGGTCTGTTGAACGTCTCTCCATATCTTCTCTTGAACCTGTGTCATCTCCAGCAGCTGTGGAGTGTCCAAACTGCACCCGCGAGCGGAAGATCAGAGAGGAATACGACAAGATCATTGTTCAGGCAACAAGAGACAAAGACTCACTTAGTCAAAAAGTAGCAGAACTGGAGGATGAGTTGAGGAAGAGAGAAACTCAGGAGAGAGAAGAGGCAATGAGCTGGGAGAAGAAACAAAGGGAGGAAGAATCCAGCAGCAGTACATCTGAGGATCAAGGAATATTTCAGACTGCTGAGGTAAAACACATCAGAGCATCTAATCCATGTCATTTTGTTTCTTTAGAGGAGTCCGGCGATTTTAAATTAAACTGTAGGTTTACTTTTTAGAAAATAGGAAAATGATATTCTCTGGGGAGAGCTCAGTGGTTAGCAATGTTGCCTCACAGTAAGAAGGTTGCTGGTTCGAGTCCCCCTGTGTGGAGTTTGCATGTTCTCCCTGTTTTCATCTGGGTGCTCTGGTATCGCCCACTGTCCAAAGACATGCGCTATAGGTGAATTGAATAAACTTAATTGGTCGTAGAGTATGGGTATGTGTGAATGCGAGAGTGCATGGGTGTTTCTCAGTGCTGGGTTGCAGCTGGTTGCAATCTTTTGCGCAAAACATATGCTGGATAAGTTGGTGGTTCATTCTGCTGTGGCGACCTCTGATTAATAAAGGAACTAAGCAGAAGGAAAATTTATAAATATTCTTTAAATTATTTAAAGGTTTTTTACATTAAGAAAAAATATTTAAGGAGTTGTTAATTTTTTAAAGGAATAGTTATCCTAAAAATGAAAATTAAGAAAATAATAATAATAATAAAAAGTAAATAAAAATAATTGACTCACCTTTACTTGATTAAAAACCTATTTGAGTTTCTTGATTTCTTCTGCTTTTACAAAAGAAGATATTTTGAAGAATGGTGGTTGCTGTGACCCTATAACTTTCTAGTACTTTCTGGTACTATGGAGTTCGATGGGTGGCCGCAATGAGCATTCTTCAAATTATTCTCTTTTGTTACATGGTTTTAAAACCACATTAGGCAGAATAAATGGTGAGGGAATTTTAATTTTGGGATGAACTATCCTTTTAACTGTCCACTGGTGGGCACATTTGCCATTGTATGTTTAAAGAAACAGTACCTTTTTTTGGGAAATAGGCTCATTTTACACATGACCTAGAGTTAAACAAAGATGATCAGTTGAGTTCAACCATTTTTGAATCCATTTAGTCACTTTTTTAGCTTAGTGTAGCATAAATCATTCAAACCATGGAATCACAGCAAGAGGGTCGCTGGTTCTAGCCTCGGCTGGGTCAGTTGGCGTTTCTGTTTGGAGTTTGCATGTTCTCCTCGTGGGTTTCCTCTGCATACAGTACAGGTGAATTGGGTAGGCTTAATTGTACATAGTGTATGTGTGTAAATGAGTGTGTATGGGTGTTTCCCAGTGATTGGTTGCAGCTGGAAAGGCATCCGCTGCGCAAAACATATGCTGGATAAGTTGGCGGTTCATTCTGCTGTGGCGACCCCAGATTAATAAAGGGACCAAGACGAAAAGAAAATTAATCAATGAATATTATAATCTAATCTAATCTAATATAATATAATATAATATAATATAATATAATATAATATAATATAATATAATATAATATAATATAATATAATAAAATATAATATAATATAATATAATATAATATAATATAATATAATATAATAAAATATAACATAATATAATATATATAACCTTACTTCTGCACTGCGATTCAGAAAGTTATTGGTTCATTAAGATGAAATTTTTCATTTTACAAAAAATTTTGTGTCTTGTTTCCAGCTACAAACATTATCTTTAAATGGAAACTGATGGTGTAAGGGCATTGCGCAATCCAGAGTGTGTGTGTGACAGGAATGTCTCTGTTCGTCCCGCAGTTGTGTTTGCAAACAGAAGCAGCAGGTCTGAGAGCAGAGCTGAGCGTGTGTCATGAAAGAGAGAGAGTGCTGAACTCTGACAGGGACAGACTGAGCCGGGACGTCCAGGACCTGCTCACACAGATCAACTGCACCACAGAGACAAACAGCCAGATTGTGTCAACCCTAAACAACCAGCGGGTGCATATCACACACAGCCTGCCAACACTGAGTTTAAGCATGTTAAATAAAAAGTGCAGTTATTTGTCTGTGATTGATTGTGACATTGTTCTGCGGTTTGTATGGCAGGAGAGCTTGTTGGCTGAACTAAGGACCAGCAGAGAGGAGCTTGAGAGATTTCGAGAGAGTGTGTCTCTGACCCTCAGCCAGCTCACGACTGAAAAGGTTTCATCTGTCTGTCCTCATATTATTATTTTAAAGTATTGTTTATTTGCTAAATTGATTGATTTTGTAACTGCCATTCTATATTCTCTATTATTCATTCATAGATAATTGTTTTTTTCCTTCAGTACAAGATAAAATATTCTTAATGAAAAATTCAAATTCATCAAATTTATTTATTTATTTATTTTTAACATTGATATTTAGTCTTTACAGCAGGGGGGCCCAAACTCGATCCTGGAGGGCCAGTGTCCTGCAAAGTTTAGTTTCAACCCCAAAGGCCTTCTAGAAACATCCTTGCAGGTGTCTTGAGGCAAGTTGGAGCTAAAATCTGCAGGGCACAGACCAAGTTTGGGCACACCTGCACTAGTCTCCACTGGATAATGAAATTAGATGTGTGATGCCCTCTATTGGTTGATTACGTAAATTACAGATGATGTTTTCAATCATCAAAACAATAAAAGTGTATTTTGTTTATTTAACATGTGACACACACATGTGATTTTGCGAATAACACATTATTTTCATTTTACAGACAGAACTGATGTCACGATTAGAGGAAGCAAATAGTTCCTATGAAAAGGTATCCTACACTGCTGAACAAAACCTTTTTTTTTTGCAAATGTAAATTTTTTTCTCAGTATTTTTTAATAGGTCTCTTATGCTTACCAACCCTGCAATTATTCACAAAAGTTCAAATGAACAGCATTTATTGTAAACATTTGTATTCAGAGTGCAGCATCTTGCACTTAGGATCAATGTAATGGGCTCTATGCACAGCTAGAGTTTTAAAGCCAAAGATAAACTTGAAAGCTTAATGTGACTATTTTTAATTTTACAAGGTTGTTTTTACAACATCGATGTTGTAATGTAATTACAACACAACCAGTTAAATAGATTTCAGCATTTATTTAGTTGTTCAAGCGTAAAATGAGATGAAACGCCATTGTAACCACTAGCGTCGTCACAAGCAACAGGCTTGCGCAGAAATTCCATTGACAATACTGGGGTAAAATAAACTGTCATATTTTAAAGACCTGGTTGGGGGAAATGGGATTTAATGCAGTGTTTCTTGTCCAGTCTGAGACCCACTTCATATCATATATCTAACAGCCAGTGTAGATCACTGATTTTTAAAGAAATCAGATCTTAAAAATGACAATTGTGTAATGGAAAGACAGTTCACAGGAAGCCCTTGGGCTGCCTGGCTGAAAATTAAAAGTCTGTGTGCATATACCCTATGGGGGAGAGCAGAGCACAAAGTAACAATTTTTGGTTTTGGCCAAATGATGAACAAAGTATTGGGGTTAGACAAACCATATGTTTTTACCAACAACACATAACCGATTCCTACAAATGAGGACTGGTTGTATGATCGCCGGACCTAAGGCTTCTGTACAGTATTGCCAAAAGTGCCAGGAGTAAAAATGTTAGTACTTACCCCACCTGCGGAGCAAGTTGTAACAGACAGAGGGTTAGTTGTAACACGTGCTTTTAAAGGCAGATTTCACACAATTAATTTAAATCCAGTTTACTTCAAATAGTAAATTTAGCCTAGACGACAATAATCATAACAATATAAGATTTTTACACACATACTTTCACAGATTTTCAGATAAAAATACAAATTATTAAAATTTTTGTATAAAAATACTTTTATGCTGCAAAAATGTTTTTTCCTGTGTTTCTCGTCAAAATTTCAAACTTTTTCAGTACTTAGCAGGAAGACGTCTGCCGACACTGTGGTGACAAACCTCTGACGAATGCCATGGTTAACCCTGAGCAAATACCTTAAAACTCTGTGTTACATTTTACCCTGCATTACTTTGCGCCCCACGTTCCCCTACATCCTAGCTAGGAAACTATACATAAACAAAATATTACCCCAGTATTACTGAAAAAATATTACTGACCCCAAACTTTTAAATGGTAGTGTGCACTTGTAATTTATTTAAATAGCATACTTGTTTTCATTGAAAATAAATAAAGACAAGTATTAAAGCATGTATACTGCTTTTACAGGTGTGCATGGAAAATGCTGCTTTGAGACAGAAGCTAAAGTCTTTTTTGCGAGAGATCAACTCAGCGCCCTTTATAGGCTCCAGCAGTCCAGACACAAACACTCCACACACAGTCACAAGCAACACAGAGATGATCGTTGTATCACACCACGTGTCTCAGCAGTGTCCAGCAGCTGGCACAAAAGGCAAGAGACACACAATCATATTTCCATTATCTTATGAAGGAAAAGTAAAGCAGCTTTAGCATCTGTATCAGTCGCATTTGATGTGCTTGTTTTTGTGATTTCACAGGAAGTGAGTGTTGCTTCAGTCAGGATGGAGGGTTTCAGCATTCTGAGGAGGGGTTTACTGAGAAATCTCAAACCACAAACGACAGCAACTGTGAACAGCATCTTTATAAACCCCAAAACCTCTACAAACAGCTGTGAGCCTCTGGACTTATGTGCATGAGACTTGGGAGTTTATATTTGACCGTCATTCGACTTATATTGGATGTGCTTGTCTCTGCAGGCGAAGGGAGCACAGTCTGCTGCTGGACGTGATGCTGGTCCTGTACAGGAGAGAGTGGTTTCTGCAAGACGCCATACCGTACGTCAGACGGACACTCAGAAAGTGTGGCCTGAGGCCTGAGGATATAGACTAAACACTGTGAACTTGTGTGTGAGTGAATAAAAGAAGTGAAAGTTGTCCCCAAAATTAAATTCACAGTATATATTAGTCTACAAAGCAAGCTCAAAAGAGCACAAACACACTGTAAAATGATCGTAAAGGTTGTGCATATAGCTTCTGATGTCATACATTCAGTAAATAGCTTTGTGTGGCTGACAGTTCAACGTTAACCTATAATAAGTTGTATAATATTTCCACTAATAACCAAAATGAACAGTTTCCCCTACACTAAGTGTCCTTTATTTATAAAGTAATTTCCAGAGGAGCACGTGCTTATGATTGAACACAGCTGGTCCAGCATTAACTAATACACGATCCACCAATCAGTCAATTCCTAACTCCTAACTGTAAATAACCAGAATCTCTTACCTCAGTATCTTCGTTTTTGATGAATCCCCTCTTCAACCTCTACTCCTCTTTTTTTCTAGACAGGGCAGCATGACGGCCCAGTGGTAAGCACTGTTGCTTCACAGCAAGAACGTCACTGGTTTAGTCCTTATCAGGCCAGCCAATGTTTCTGTGCGGAGTTTACATGTTCTCCCCATGCTTGCGTGGGTCTCCCCTGGGTTCCCCGGTTTCTTTCCACAGTCCAAAGACATGCGACATAGGCGAATTGAACAAACCAAACTGGCATTATAGACAAACTCTAGCCAGTAGTATATTTCCAAAGTAATTCATACTTTGTCACATATAGCAGGGGAGTTCTCAAGAATCACCCGAGCTAAAACTGCCCCCTCACCCTTCAAACGGGAGGGGGATCAAAGGGCTCTGTCCCGGGACAGCATCATGAGCTAGGGGTGAACTCTTGAAATGCTACTAAATAGTGTGTTAGAACTTTTTTTTATTTATTTTTTATTAATTTAAACAATATATATTTTAGACGGTTTTAGTGCTAATGTAAAGATTTTATTGTAATGACAATGTAGAGACTGCAGGCTTCCACTCAATTTATTCATGTTCCATTAATTTAATGTAACACATTTAAATGGATTGAACATAAAACAATTAAGCTGTACCAAAAAATCTCAAGAATTGCATTGTTTCAGCTCATTTTTTTTAGATAAGTAGGTATATTATACTTCAATAATTTGAGTAGCTAAATTATTTTAGATGCTTGTTCAAACTACTTATTTAAAATGAGCTGAATCAACCAATTTAGTTTATTCACCTGTATTGCATGTCTTTGGACTGTGGGGGAAACCAGAGCACCAAGAGGAAACCCACGAGAACACGAGGAGAACATGCAGCTGACTATGTATCTATACAAAATAAATAAATGAACTTGTAGCTGTTGAACTCCTTGCTGTGAGGAGACAGTTTAACCACTGAGCCACCGTGTCACCCTGTTTTATGTTCAATCCACTTTAATTTCTAAATAGAAGTTAACTTAATCGATTTGTGTTGGGACAACATGAAGGAATTAAGTGAAAGCCAGAAAAGTACACGTTTTAAAAATGCTGTCCCAACACAAATCGATTACATTAACTTAAAATTTGGAAATTTAAGTGGATCTAACATCAAACAATTAAGTTGTCCCCCAAGAAAAATTGAAGAATTGTGTTGGTTCAGCTCATCTTTAATAAGTAGTTTGATCAACCAGCCAAAGTTGTGTATGAGTGCATATAAATATGCAATGTGATGCAGAATCGTGTGTTTATGAAAGTAATAACAATGTCAGATTTTATGATTTAATTGTTTCTGATTATTAACAATATATGATGATTGGTTTTTAGTCTGTTTCTGGTCAGTTTCGCACACAAAGCCATGTCCTTCTGTAGTCAGAAGATTTGTAATGTAGTGCATGATTCATAAAGAATACTTTTATTTAAATCTTAAAAGCTTTTGTCTCTATTGCAATTACATGCTACACAATGACCCAAAGAAGGAAAGTCACAACAGTGAGGAAAAACAAGACAGTGAGTAAACTTGACAGAAATTTTTTTTTTTATGTACTATTCCCTTAAGTACTTTTAAACTGATATGTTACTTAGTGTAACTAAAGTAACCCCGCTGTTCATTTAGTTCTAACAAACAATGCCATTGTTTGAGTAATCTCAGTTAATTTAATTCATTAGAGTCCATTTAATATCAGCTGAGACAAATAATGAAGACTATTGAATGAGTGTTTATGCAACAGATTTATAAGTTTAACCGCTACATCATACAGTAACACAAAGAAAACCAAATTGTCTATCTTGATCTATCATTATAGAACTGACGGGAAGTTGTCTGTATTGTAGGTTCTGGTTTAGTTCATGTGTCTCAGTATTTAAACACTGATGTAGTCATTTTTGCAGGTGTTCTGTGGTTCCTGGCAGAAGCTGGTCTTGCGAAGCGGATGAATGTAGGACCAGTCTCGCTCTCTCTCTCGGTTCCTCTTTCTCTCCATCTCCTCCTCTACCTTGTTTTTCCACTTCTTAAAATTGCTGCCACGACGTGATATATCTGTGCTCTTTGGCCCTGAAAATTTCCTATGGTACTCCTCTTCCTCCTTCAGGATGCTTGGGTGCAGTGTGGTGCATCTGTGATTCAGATTAATTGGTTCATATAAATCTGAGTTTGGGGAGCTGGACCTGTATAAAGACCTCGGCACTGGTCTGGCTTTAAACACCGTTTGTTTTGCTCTGGGAGTCATGCTGTTTAGCTCGTCTGCTAGCTTTTTCTCGCGTTTCTTTCGCTCTCTTTCAATGAAGCTAAACGGCAGAGGAGCGGAATGCCTCTGAGCTTGGTTTGATGTGCCGCGGCCTTGATCTTTTTGGCTGCTGGGATTTTTTTGCTGCTGGAGTTTATTTGGGCGCTGATTGATGATCTCGTAGAGGAGTAAGTGAGTGGTGGCAGGAACTGGTTTTGCGCGAAACTTCTTGCCACATTCTTTCAGCTCGTCCAGCTCTTTCTTTAGTCTGTCGTTTTCTAGCTCTATCTCAGAGCGCGTTTTGACGTTGCGCCGCTTCCGATCATCCTCACGAAGCATCATACGGAACGGTTTAGGAATGGTTATTTTGGAGTACCGTCTCTGGTTTTCTGGCAGCTGATTGGCTGCGCTGTGAGATGATTGGTGCAGCATCTTGTGCTCCTCCATTGAGATCTGTTGAGTCTGAAGTAGGAAAAAATATCTAATTATATGTTTGATTTTTGTAGTTTTTCTATTAGTATGATTTCTGAATTGATCTTGTAGTTCAGCCTTTACACTACTATAGTTTGAGATTTTAAGTTAGAATATTAGAATAAAAAAGTCCTTTTTGCAGATATAGGCCTATTGTTTTTAGCAACATGCAATGGATCTACAAACCACTCTAAAAAGTTTTAAGCATTCATGACATGAGCAAAAGTAATGACTACCATGTATTTTTACCATGATTTACAGAATCCACTCAGTCGTTGTAACTATATATACATATATATAATATTATTAATTCCAAACATTTTTATAGCTTTTTATGGACACTCAAAAGTGCTGTACACATTTTTTAGGGAAATCTTTTCATCCATCACCAGTGTGCAGCATCCACCTGGATGGCGCGAACGCAGCCATATTGCACCAGACCACATACGAGCTGATTGGTGGAGAGGAGACAGTAATGAAGCCATTTATTATATGGGGACGGTTAGGAGGCCATATGAGAGCCAGTGGGTAAATTCGGCCATTATTTTTCATAACTACAAAGAGTTGAGATCTCAGTTTAACGTCTCAGCCAAAAGACAGTGCTCACTGAGCAGTATGGAGTCCCCATCAATATACTGCGGTGTTAGGACCCACACAGACCACAGGTTGAGCATCCCCTGCTGGTCTCATCAAAACCACTTTTGGCAGCAACCTAGCTTTACCATGTGATCTCCCATCCAGGTACTGACCAGGCGCAGCCCCGCAGAGAGCTAGCTGCCAGATATCTCAAAAATTCCATCAGGCATATTTTTTTCACAAATAATTTTCAACTAACTTACTAAAAGGATCACAGTGCAGCCCCCAAAAAACTAAATATCTTCTTTTTTCATACTTTATACATTTGTCCCCATCCTTTCAATAAGTTTTACCCACTTGTCAGCAAGATGTTTTTACTCATTAAAAATATGATGCACATATGCTATAAAATATACATAATTATAAACAATTAGAGTGAAAAACTGTTTAAATATAAACACCATCGCACCACTGCATTTTGACTTAAGGATTATGACGATTGACTGGATCATCATGACTATAGTGCAGTCTCTAAATCTTATCTGCATAACCACAAAGAATGAGAAATGCACACTATGGGCTTTATTTTGATGGTCCATGTGCAGAGCGCAAAACGCAGGGCGCAATTGTTTTCTGGGCGTGTCAGAATGCATTTTTGCTAATTTAAGGACGGGAAAATCCTCTTTGCGCTGTGGCGCATGGTCTAAAAGGGTTGAGTTTATTTTCTTAATGAGTTATAGGTGTGTTTTGAGAATAAACCAATCAGAGTCTCATCTCCCATTACCTTTAAGAGCCAGCTGTGTCGCGCCATAAGTGCATTTTGACGTAAAGTAAGTTCACTTTCCCTTTTGCTCTCGTGGATAGGGAAACCTTACTGTACAGACATCAATTAGCCTATGAATAATTAATTTTGTTTGTTAAGCGCAAAGATTTGTTTCAAAACTATTTCTAAATTCAGTTCTAATTTCCAGCAAACGAATAAATGAATAATAATAATAACAAAGTGTGGTCAAAATACAGAGTTATTTCCAAATACACCTGCCATGCCCCATATGGTCAAAAACCATAAAAAACAAATATAAATATGGATATAATAAATAATACTGCTAAAATTAATAACATTATACAAAAGCAAATTGAATGAACTGAAAAAGCCTCCCGAGATGAAGAAAGTAAGGCAGTGGTTTTTAAATTCATGTAGGCTAGAAATTATTATGTTTTGTAATATTTTAATCATTTATATTTATATCCTATATATATCCTTATTATATATATAACCTTAATATATTATATCTTTTTCATATGTAAAGATATTTACGTATTGCTCTACATCTTGTGTGTAGTGTGTAAGCCAGGCGCACTTTGCGCCAGACAATAGACTGACTTTGTTCTGGTCTAAAGATCAGACTATTTACAGTTTCTCAAAATAGCAACGCGCCAAAACACGCCTACTTTTTTAGACCAGAACGCCTATGGGCGCACATTTGAGCGCAAATGCATTTGGTATTTAAACAGTGTGGCGCAACACCACAAAATGACCCTTGCACTGAGCTGAAAGTAGCAAGTAGAAAGTAGCAGGGCCCAAAGACTCACTGTGGTATTTTTAGTGGAAAGGAAACTGACGTATTTCCTATAAATAGTACAAATTACTTGACAAGGCCACTGAATGTCAGAAAAGTTTAGACTGGTAGAGAACAATAAGGTTAATTTTGTTTTACATCTTATTTATGCTCCAAAACAACCATTAGTACATTTGCAACATTGTTTTATGAGCATAAAGAGGATCATTCACCCAAAACTGAAATATCTGTCACTCTCATCCTCAAGTTGTTCATTTTTATATGAAACACACAAATGAGGACATTTAGAAGAATGTTGAAATGATGGTCACTGCTTCACTGAAAAAAAGATTATTCATTTACTCATTTTTTTTAAGGTAAGCGGTTCCAAACAATTTATATGGGCTGATTTTAAACAGATTAAGTTGAACATTACTAAACTTAATTTGGTTGTTTAAATTAAACCCATGTAAATTGTTCGCAAGCACTTACTTTAAAGAAATTTGTAAATCCAATGAATAAATCTTTTTCCGTGCATCTTTGTATAGATTGAAATTACTTGACTTGTGTTCAACAGAAGATCGAAGCTAGAGTTTTAGATTAAACTGAGGATGAGTAAATGATGACGGAAAATACCTTTTTGGGTGAACTATTGCTTTAAGGATTCTTGAACATGATGATAATATAGTTGAGTGAGTTCTTCATGTCAGACTTGCTGATTATCTCACTGACCTTATAGTTGGATTGAGGGCCCTCGTTCTTCAAACGGCCCACTGACACCTTTCTGCCAACCTGGATGAGTTCCATCTGCTCACTAAAAAAAGAAAGTCAAAGGTTAGGATTAATCCTAAAGGGTTCATTGATTTATTTTTAGCCCCAAACAATTATTTATAGGGATTGCTATATCTAAAACAAATTGATAAATTCAAACATCTACTCATAAAAAACAGACTAGTTTAAAGGGATAGTTAGAAATGAACATTTACTCATTATTTACTCACTCTCAAGTGGTTCCAAATCTTTATGAGTTTCTTTCTTCTGTTGAACACAAAAGAAGATATTTTGAATAATGTTGAGAATCTGTAAAAATTGACTTCCATAGTAAGAAAAACAAATGGAAGTCAATGGATACAAGTTTTCAGCTTTCTTCAAAGTATCTTCTCTTGCGTTCAACAGAGCAAAGTAACCCTAATAGGTTTGGAACAAGTAAATAGTGAGTAAATGATTCAGTTGTGGGTGAAGTGAATTATCTATTTAAATTTCAGCTTGGCTTATCTCAATACTGAGTTATTTAGTCATAGACCTCTCTGTATCTTCTCCACTGTGTCTCCAGCTGGTACTGATGGGTCTTTCTCTCTGAGCAGGTCTGATCTGGCTCAGGTAGAGATTCTCCAGCTCCGCCATGTTTCTTAGGTGTTCTTTCTTCAGCTCATCTAGTTTGATGTAGTAATCCTGGTTGGAGAACACAGGTCTCTGCTGATGATGGACTGCATACTGCTTGCCATAGTCAACATCAGAGAGAAAAGGAAAGTCAAAAGCTGATATATTCTGATTGTTGTAATGCTGATCACACTCCTGAGGGAGCAAAAAGAGCAGAACATGAACAATTAACAACACCAGATTAATATATTTAATCCCATAAAAGTGCTGATGGTAGTAGGAAGTTATGATAATGACCAAATTAATGGATCTAAATGAGGAAGCTTATATTTTTAAAATGACCAAAATCTAAGAGCAGCAAAAATGAAAACTAATGTGTTTAAATATTTTTTTTCAATTTGTTATTTGTTGTAAATAATGACAGCAGTTTCAAAATCAGTCTCTGTTTTTTGCAATTATCACAGCATGTTGAATGCAAAATGGGTTAATGAAGATGCAAATACCAGTAAACCGACCACCGCAAACCCTAGTAAACCACATGGCATGAGTAATTTCAGCACTTGCCATCAATTTTGCATATGAATGAGAAACTCCCACACATTCTTGTGAAATAAGGTCAGCTGGCAAACATTTGTCCATATCTTTTAATTCTTTTTAATGTGTCTTCGTATACAGTTTTTCAAAATATTTTTTCTGGATCAGATTGGTCCAGATTTATAAGTCCCATGTTTTGCTATCCAAGATTAACTGAGATATCTTACTTATATTAAAGGAACATTGAGTTGAATCACTGTGGTCCAAATGCTAAATTTCAGAATTACTAAACAATAATTACATTATTGTTTACTATGTCTTAGATGTGACATGCCTCATATAGGATTAAAATATGAAGGAATTTATATATCATCAGTAACCATTAAGTTTGTGATCATTCACTTAAAAATGAAACTTTTTTTATCTTATTAATTTGGTTCAAAAATCAACACTGAATCCACCCCTTTGATGGGATTTTTTTTTTTATCAAATAGTTCCCAATCTGAGTTTTAATAACCCAAAGCGCAGGTCTGATCCAAATCAAATGTAAGATTGGATTATGGTCTGATCGTAATTCAAAATCCCTTTGTTACTTTTGAAAAACTGGGTCCAGGGATGTCAAAACTCAGTCCTGGAGGGCCATTGTCCTACTGAGTTTAGCTCCATCTTGCTTCAAAACACCTACCAGGACGTTTCTATTATATCTAGTAAAATCTTGATTAACTGGTTCATGTGTTTTTGATTAGGGTTGGAGCTAAACTCTCCGGGACACCGGCCCTCCAGGATTGAGTTTGGACACCACTGGTAAACTAATAAATTGGTTGTTTTTACAAACTTAACATCTGGATAAAATTTTTAAATGATTTCAAATTAAATCAGAAAATTGACATCCGAGGTTGTTTTTGTCCATATTTGACCCATATAAAGTTGTAAGAACCCACTATTATAGCATTTTAATGCCAAAAATGTTAGCAAATCTGACCTTAATTTAAATAAATCTTAATTTAAAGTCAGTAGACCTGACTCTAGTTTAAATAGTAAATTAGAATGTTTAATTCATTCATTCATTTTCCTTGAGCTTAGTCCCCTTATTCATTAGGAGTCGCCAAAGCGGAATGAACCGCAACCTTATCCAGCATATGTTTCAAATAGCAGATGCCTTTCTAGCAGCCACCCAGTACCCTCTACAAACTCATTCCCACATTTACATACACTACAGCCATTTAGTTTATTCAATTCACCTATACCATATATCTTTGGACTGTAGGGGAAACCGGAGCACCTGGAGCGAACACAGGGAGAACATGCAAACTCCACACAGAAATGCCAACTGACGCAGCTGGGACTCAAACTAGTGACCTTCTTGCTGTGAGGCGACAGTGCTAACCACTGAGTCATCATGTCACCCAATTTGAATTTTAAAAAAGCTGAAATGTTACATTACACTAATGGTACAGTAGTTGACCCATTATTGTTGGTTTGTTCCAACAGCTTAGGTTTGAGTAAATCTCTGACTTTGTAGACTAAAGAGCTAAAAAAGATTTTTAGTTTTGAACCTCCAGTGTCTGTTATGTTACTGTATCCCATTTCAGTAGTGGTAGTACTAGTGGTTCTACACCTTGTGTCCTCAATCTTTCTCAATGTCCATTTTCAGTGATATTTTGTCCCTTGACACCATGTGACTAAAATATGACAAACTCAGTTTCATGTTTTCTAATTACAGTAGCATATCCTCATTCTTTTCTAAACCAGTCACACATCCTTTAGCCTTGTTTCTGGATCATCTTGCTTTTACAAATAGACGACAGTCCAGAATATTCGATTCTGAACTTATCTTACAATATCTTCATCTGCAGTTTATGTCATTTAAAAGTACTGTTTTCATACTGTACAATTTCACATTCATATTTTACATTGTATAAGTCTAAAGATGCAAGATGCATACCTCTGTGTGGTGAACAATATCATTCAGGGAGCATGAATAATCCTTCTCTTCTCCGAACAGAGCCTGAAGTTCACTGGGCTGCAGTCTCTCTGTACGCAGTATCGCTTTCATTGTCCAGATCTGAAGTACAGCACTGCTTTTCTCCTTCCTTTCTCCTTTCGACTCGCTTTGCTCCTCTCACAGGTATGGCACTGCCACACTAGGTTAGGATGCTTTCTCACACCCAGATGTGCCAATCTCAGTTTATCCCTGTGGATAAACCCTAAAAGGTCACGATTTAGAGCCTGGTGCTTGCTGACCATATGTCCTATATCTTCTTTAAACCCCGATTTACACCTTCAGATGTGATTCAAAGTGAACCATCCCAAATAAGATTTAGAGATTAACAGCACTCTTAATTACAGAGGGAATCCAGCATGTGAAGAGGGTTCAGCTGAAGATGCTCTCGCAGTAAACATGCAGTATTTAAAGTGTCAAAAATGAAACATCTGCTATCATATATTCACCTTTCACTTGTTCAAAATCTATTTGAGTTCCTTTCTTCTGTTGAACACGAAAGAAGATATTTTGAAGAATGCTTGTCGCTCGGACTAATTGACTTCCATGGTAAATATTTTGCCTATGGAAGTCAATGCAGCACCAGCATTCTTCAGAGTATCCTCTTGTGTGTTCAACAGAAGAAAAAACTCATAAAGGTTTAAAATCACATGAGATAAATGATAAACTCATTTTTGGGTGAATTATCCCTTTAAAACATACCAAAATACAGTCCCTGAATTGAGATTGTACACAAACCATTATCAAAGAATGTGCTTCTGCAAAGTGAAGCTGCGATGTCATGTGGAAGTCACACGGTGTTATTAATGTGCTAAAGGTAAATGTTAGGTGAAAGGTGGTGTGTGGTTTAGTGGTGGCTGAAGTGTGCTGGCAATGAAAAACATTGATAGTGTCTTGTCATAAAAAATTGTTGACTTCTAAAGGCAGGTGTAGATGATTCATTCATTAGTTTTCTTTTCGCCTTAGTCCCTTTATTAATCAGTAGTCACCACAGCAAAATGAACCTCCAACTTATCCAGCATATGTTTTTCGCAGCGGATGCTCTTCCAGCTGCAACCCAGTACTGGGAAACACCCATACACTCTTGCATTCACTCTATGGCCAATTTAGTTAATTCAATTTACCTATAGTAAAGGAGTGGCCAACCCTGTTCCTGGAGAGCCACCTTCCTGCAGATTTCAGTTGCAGCCCATATCAAACACACCTGCCTGTAATTATCACGTGTTGTTCAGGTCCTAACTAATTGGTTCAGGTGTGTTTGATATGGGTAGCAACTGAAATCTGCAGGAAGGTGGCTCTCCAGGAACAGGGTTGGCCACCCCTGCTATAGTACATGTCTTTGGACTGTGGGGTAAATCTGAGCACCCAGAAGAAACCCACGCAAGAACGGAGAGAACATGCAAACTCCACACACAAATGCCAACTGACCCAGCCGGGGCTTAATCCAGGGACTTTCTTGCTGTAAGGCGATTGTGCTACCCACTGTGCCGCTCCGGTGTAGATGATAAAATATTAAAAGTAATGTTTTTCTTTGCATTTTCTGAGAAATGATTGAAATAAAAGTCATTGACTTCCATAGTATTTTTTTGTTCTAACTATGGGTGGCTATCAATGGCTGCTTTTTAAACATTCTTCAGAATATCTTCTTTTGTGTTCAACAGAGGACAGAAAATGAACAAAATTTTAGAACCACTTGAGTTTATATTTTGCCATGAGTTAGAATATTTTGCCATGAACTATACCTTTAACATTAAAGAAATTATACAAGATTCAGCACCTCAGTACAATTTTTTTGTTCAATTAAAAGTAAAATGAAAATGAACATATCTTTTACACAGATATTTTAAAAATTAATGGATGTAAATAAATTATGTTGATAAATAATATTTAGATGAATATGTACAGTACATTTCTGCTGCAAGCTTTCCATGACAAAATTTCCCTCGAGTTTCTCTCAATAGTAAAACACACAACAAAATGACAGCAGTGAGAAAACAGCAGTGTAGAAAGCATTTGATCACAGCCATATAGCCATGTTTACATAAGCTCTGCAATTTACCAACATCCGTTGATAATATTTTGTAATTATTTTAATTTAGTAAAAACCGAGTAACTTTAATTTTAAAAATAAGTAAATATTTGCCTTAAAAAAAGCAACAAGTTGACTCTTCTTAATAAAAGGCAATTTTATTTTATGCACATGCACTATCGGTCAAATATTTTGGTCAGTAGGATATTTAAATGTTTTAAAATAAGCTTATCCTGCAAACCAAGGATGCATTTATTTCAATTGATTAAAATATTGAGATGTTATTGCACTATAAGATAACTGTTCAAAAGTAGTTTATCATTTATTTTAATCATTTATTCCAATGATTTTAACGAGGAATTTTCAGCTTTATTACTCTAGTCTTTGGAGTTACATTATCCTTATTATTTTTATTATTATTTTTATTATTATATTATAATTTTATTAATAATGTAATAGTAATAAAAGCAGTAATGACTGGAGTAATAATTTAATTTAAAAATACATACGATAAGAAAGCAGTTATTTAAAATTTTTATAAATATTTAACAGTTTTTTTTTTTACATTTAATAAATGTCGCCTTGATGAACAGAACAATTTTCTTAAAATAAATAAATAAATAAATGACCCCAAACTTTTGACGGGTAGTGTAGTTCATTTAGTTAATCAGGTTAACTCACATTTTCTAATAAAGTCAACTAATAATTTGTTCCAGTGTAGGTTCTTGACATTTAAAACCTAAGAAGTTGGTGGAAGTCAAGTGTTTTAATTTAGTCACAAGCTGTTCACACCTTGGCTATAAAAGGTGACTATTACGAAACTATTCTCATATATACTGTGACTCTGTTAAGACTGGGTTCTGGTTGAGATTCTCATGGTAAAGATTTAATCTCACTTGAATCTTTATTTCTCACAGTTGCAACATTTAGTAAGACTGCAAGTTCACTTCTCCTCATTTTGGCTTGAGCCTTTTCAAATTGACTTTCCCAAAATTGCATTATTTCTTGTAAATCAACTTCTTCTTTCTTTGTGTTTCACAATTGCAGCATACATTGACTTTAAATCTGCTTTTCTTTCATTTTGTTTCACAATTTCGCAACTATATCATAATGGTGGCTTTTTATCTTACAACATGACCTGATTTTTCTTAACTCTAAACTCTCAGTTACTGGTATAACCCTGTGGCGCCCATATGAAACTCTGCCTATAGCGCTTGTATGTGTTTGTTGGTGCTGGTCAAATCTGTGGTTAATCAGTTTAATGCAGGAACCAGTGTTCACACTCCTACAGCTAAAAGACACTGACAGGCTGACACCTCAATCTGTCAATCCATCTGCCACCACAATTGATGCAAACACAAGCACACGTCAACCTACATTCCGGCCTACTTCTGAAACCTTGACATTTTATATCTCAAATATGTTAAAGCAAATTATTTAGTAAACACTCAGTCAACTTTTTAAAAAATGTTTCACCTGTTTACTCTTTTTTTGTTTGTTTTATTTATATACACTACCTGACAAAAGTCTTGTTGCCTATCCAAGTTTTAGGAACAACAAATAATAACTTGTCTTCAAGTTGATCATTTGGTATCAGAAGTGGCTTATATGAAAGACAAAGGCCTTTAGATTATACTTATTTTACTAAAATAGAATATGATCATGTCTTTATTTTTAATTATTTAATTAGGACAGTAAGGCCTGAGTGTGCTTCGACAAAAGTCTTGTCACTTAACAAAAAAAGGTACAGTATAGCATATAATGTTATGGTGCAGTGGAAAAATAATTAATATTGTGTATGACTCCCAGAGGACTACATCCATACATCTCTGCAGTGACTCATCATTCATTTTCTTTTTGGCTCAGTCCCTTTAATAATCCGAGGCTGCCACAGTGGAATGAACCACCAACTTACCCAACAGGTTTTTACGCAGCGGATGCCTTTCCAGCCACAACCCATCTCTGGGAAACATCCACACACTCTCATTCACACATACACACTCATACACTACGCAATTCACCTGTACCCCATGTCTTTGGACTGTGGGGGAAACCGGACCACCCAGAGGAAACCCACGCGAATGCAGAGTGAACATCCACACACATAGCCAACTGAGCTGAGGCTCGAACCAGCGACCTTGTTGCTGAGGCGACAGCAGTCCCTACTGCGGCGCCATATGTATATTTATATATCTATTATTTTAATTCTTAACATTATTATTTAAAATACATATCAGAGTGAAATATTTATCAGTATTAAAAGACTGACACCCCCCCCCCATACCCCCCTGTAATTTGGACCCTGCTCTTCATTTAACGTTATATTATATGTTTTATCATGTATAATAGATCTTAGCTAAGAAAATCAAGAATATTAGGTCAACTTGTTTTTTTATTCTTGAGATCAAAGATAAAACTGGACTGTCAGACTGAGCAGCTCTCGAATGTCAGCATTTCATACTGTCCACATGGTGGCAATGTTGTTCTGACAGCGATAAAAACAGAAATCACGACTTAACTGCTGAAGTTGGATAAACTAGGCAAGAGAAGAAAAAACATCATCATTTTAGGTTTTGTAAGGCTTCATTGTGAAACACTTCAATGTGTTGAACTGCTCAACATGTCAGTTATTACGTTACACGTTCAGGAAGTGATCAAATCTTCCGCTAAAGTCTCATTTGGTCATCGCTGCGGGTATTTATTGCGTCGCTACACACGTGCAATTCTCATGAAGGAAACCATGTGATAGTAAGTCTGAAATTCGGTTGTTTTATTTGAGCTTCGTTCCTCTTTCTGCACTTCCTCAAATACATTTGTCAAATTATAGTTGCGTGACCTCGATAGTTTCCTCATAGCATCCAGTGTCCTCATACGAGTGTGTTAGAAAGCTTTCCAGTGGAGGTCAGACAGTCCTGAGTACATTAGTCAATGATTTGCTGCAGGCTTCTCTCGAGGTCAGCGCTGAATAACGGAAAGTTACGGAATGTGTTGTTGATAGGCTTGTGCGACTGAAAAAGTACAGACACAAATAACGCTCAGGTCTGGTACCGTGATGACGTCAGTCCGGGTGGAGAGGCACCGTTAAGTCACGCGTGCTCTTGGACCAGACTGAGATTTTCTTGTTCTGGTGTGGGTATGAAAGGGCTCTGTGTTCTGTAAAGGGACAGTTTGTGTAAACAGGTCTTGCTCCCGCCAAACGTGTGAATGTGTGTGGTTTTTCTTGGATGTGTGTTTGTGAGTGGCAAGATCTCGTCTCCGATATGAGTATTTGAGGTGGGAAATGACTGAAAGGTCACTTTCTTTGGGTATTTGGAAAATGCGTGTTTGGTAAATGATATTTGTTGTGTTCTGTCTGTCTTCGTTTTTCCATTTAGAGCATTTTCTTTCTTTTTTTAATGAATTGAGTTGGGTGACATGAAGTGTGTTCGGTGGGTAGCACTGTTACCTAACTGCAAGAATGTCGCTGGTTGTCCCGTCAGTTGAGATTTCAGTCTGCATGTTCTCATTTTGTTTGCGTGGGTGTCCTCTGGGTGCTCCGGTTTCCCCCACAGTCCAAAGACATGAGCAATAGGTGAATTTAATAAACTAAATTGGCCGTAGTGTATGTGTGTGAATGAGTGTGTATGGGTGTTTCCCCATTGTTGGGTTGCAGCTAGAAGGGCATCCGCTGTGTAAAACATGTGCTGGATAAGTTGGCGGTTAATTGCTGTGGTGACTCCTGATATGACTCTCTGAAATGAATGAATATTCATTATTAATATTGTGGACACTTCAATATGCGTGAAGAATTATTTATTATTTAATCTTTCAGGGTATTTTTTAAATATTCACGCTGCATTTACAGTGTTGTTCATAACAGCATACTTGGATTATTGACTGAAAAAATCTGTGACTTTACAGGGCCATTGCACATGTGCAATAAAGCCCCACTTAGTTAACTTTAGTTTGATACACACACAAACACACACATGCAATAATAATAACAGCAATAGCAAGTTATCGATGTTTATCATATTGATGCTTTAAATGACAAATATGGCATTATATTGATAATTTAAAAAATGGCTATTTTAAAAAGGGCACCTTTTTGAAGGAAGATATCCACAAGATTTCAATTGACATTTACTACATAAATGAAATAATTTTCTATAAAATTTTTCAAGCTATGCCATTATTTTTACCATTATGATTTACAGTACATAAGGAATACATACTTACTCCCAGGGCCGTTTATTTTGAAGTTGATATTTAGCCACACCATATTGGTGTTTCGTAACATCTAATTCTTACAAGGTTGGTCGTTAGCCCAACACTCTACCCCCAACTTGGAGGGCCAGGACATACACACAAACCCTCTGGACAATTTAGCTTACCCAATTCACCTGTACCGCATGTCTTTGAACTTGTAGGGGAAACTAGAGCACCCGGAGGAAACCCATGTGAATACGAGGAGAACATGCAAACTCAACACAGATATGCCTACTGACCCAGCTAAGGCTTGAACCAGCGACCTTCTTGCTGTGAGGCAACAACCCTAACCACTGGGCCACCGTGCCACCATGCAGCTAATAAAACCATTTACCTTTACCTGAAATACTTTACAGGTGGGTGCAGATCCAGACTGTAGTCCAAACTTTTGGAAGCGCTTCCACAGAAGATCACAGATTTATTTTTAGCAGGTGTTGATGCAAATAAGACAAATGTATATTACTATGCATATTGAATAGCTCTTATCATTATAGATATCCCGGCAGATAACCGCAGCTAGCTCTCTGCAACTCTTACATGGTCACCCACTCAATCTAAGCAGGGCTGCGCCTGGTCAGTATCTGGATGGGAGGCCACATGGGAAAGCTGGGTTGCTGCCGGAAGTGGTGTTGGTGAGACCAGCAGGGGGCGCTCAACCTGGTGTCTGTATGGGTCCTAATGCCCCAGTATATTCATGAGTATCATTAGGATGAGACATTATACTCCTCAGTGAGCGTCGTCATTCGGATGAGACTCTCTGTGGTCATTACAAATTCCAGGATGTCCTTTGAAAAATTAGTCCACTGGCCTCTGTTCATCATGACCTCCTAACCATTCTCATATCATAATTTGTCTACTCTCCACCAATCAGCTGGTGTGTGGTCTGGCGCAATATGGCTGCCGCTGCATCCTCCAGCTGCACACTGGATGAGGAGATCCCCATTTTGCAAAGTGCTTTGAATAGTCCAACCAATAGAAAGTGTTCCTCAAGTATAGTTGACGAAGAGTAAAGACCAATCAGTGGCTGTTCTAAAGCAAGAGTGAGCTTAGACTAAAAATGCACAGCCAAAAGATTAGCCCTCATATTTATAACCACTGCTTGCTTTAAACGGATAAGAGAAGTTGTGTGGTTCCTATTGTAGTGAAAAAAAAAAGATTGGTATCTCGCAAAAGCACTTCAGTACAAGGTGAAATTGATTTACTGTGCCAATAAAAAACACAGTCCACAGTGAAGAATATGAGCATTTCCAGCGTTATGGGTGTGACATTTGTATTAAAAACTTAACATAAATTTACAGAGAAAGTTTATGTTAACATTATATCTTTATGTACACTTTCCAAAACAACCAACCACTGAGTTATGGGATCAGAAAAATATCAATCTGTAAACATTTTTCTATATTTTAAATGAGGAAAATAAACATGCGTTATGCATGTGACCAAAGAAGCTCACAGTGTACAACATACTTTGAAGAAATTCTGTGAATTAAACTGCACAACCCAAAAGCAATAATGCAGAGCGGCTGTCTGTAGAATAAACATGATAGATTTTATTTGACATTTATGCATTTATGAGCAATAATCACATCTTTGTTATGGATGTGACAGATGTGAAATTGGCACTTGTGTGGCTTTGGTAAATCAAATATAATTGTTTAAAAACATCAACAGTTTTTTTTTGTATTTCTAAGGTACTGTAAAATACAAGACTACACAAAAAAACTTAGAAAGGGTTTAGCTATTTTAGTGAAAACTTTGACTTTATTCATAGAAAGATTGGCATTTGCATGCTATTACTCATATTTATGCAGGTGCACAAAAAAACTAAATCCAGAATACAACTAAAACTAAGACTAATAAGAAACAACTAAAACTAAAAATACAACAAATTATATAAAAAACTATAACAACTAAAAATTATACAATATCTAACATATAATATAAAATTATATAATATCTAACAACTTAAAATTATGCTCAAAAAACTAAATATACAAAATCAAAAGGGTGTTAGCTTGAGATATCACAGTAACACTCACCAAATGTATATACTTTTATCTATTCTATCTATATATCTCCATTTATTTATACCTTCACATGAAGAAAAACCTTTAGTGTCTCATTTGCCGGGGTAAACGGGCTGTCAGTAAGAGTTGCTGTTATATAGCCTCACAGATGCTTTAAACGTGCGTTTTCTGTTGTGATGAAGATACCATAATTTCATATCTGTAAGAGTATTCAGATGTTTTTACTGCAGACTAAAAAGCCTGTGAAATGACTGTAATGACTATTGTAATTTCCTCGTTTTATCGACATTTAGATTATTTCTGTGGAAAACGATACTTATGAAAATGAAAACGAGTTTTGAGGCTACTGTAATTTCCCCTTTAGCCACAGAAGAGCGCGCTCACACACACACACACACACTGCTCATCTTGTACGCATAAGTTTTAACAATAATGTTTCCGGTACACTCCACAAAAAAAACACAACAAGAGCAGCAGTTTATTCTGCAAGATCAAAGACAAAGAACGTGTGCCCAGGTACATCTTGAAACACACACACACACACACACACACACACACACACACACACACAGAGACCGATGTTAAATCAGTTATCAGTATATTGTGGGAATTAACTGGCACACTATTAATATTGTGGGCAGTTAAAAATGCTCTGAACTGTTAATATTATTAATTATTATTAATACTTTTATTATTAATAATATTTTTATTACTGTTATTATTATTATTAACTGTTGTTATTATTATTACTTTTATTATTATTATTACTATTATTATTAACTGTTATTATTATTATTAATAACTGTTATTATTATTACTATTGTTATTAACTGTTATTATTACAATTACTATTAATAATACTATTATTGTTAACTGTTATTATTACTATTGTTATTATTACTTATTATTAATAACTGTTATTATTATTATTATTATTATTACTGTTATTATTACCCGTTATTGTTATTACTTTTATTATTATTATTACTATTATTATTAACTGTTGTTATTATTATTAATAATAACTGTTATTTTATTACTATTGTTATTAACTGTTATTATTATTATTACTATTAATAATACTATTATTGTTAACTGTTATTATTACTATTGTTATTATTACTTATTATTAATAACTGTTATCATTATTATTATTATTACTATTATTATTGTTATTACTGTTATTATTATTAACCATTATTGTTATTACTTTTATTATTATTATCACTATTATTATTAACTGTTATTATTAACAAAACTACATTAAACATTAAAGTTTTTCCTAATAATTTGCAAATGGGGTAAGCAAAATATCTTTTGACATGTTTTTTTGTAGGAAAAATTCACTTGTTTTTGGATTATAGTTTTCTAAAACAAGACAATATTTTTTGCTTGTCTAGAAAATGCTTCTTGATTTAAGAATTTTTAAATATTTAGACTAGAAACAAGATAAAAAAATGTAGGAAAAATATTAAGAAAATCCTTTTTTGCAGTGTTGATGTGAAAAATAAATATTTTCTTTTGAATTTAAATAACCTTTCCCACTATAAAGACCCTTTTGTGGAATGAAAAGATTCCATGTATACTGTATTTTCATCAAAAAGTCTCTTCTCATGCTTTGACTTATTGCTTATGGAAACTGACTTCACATAATTGTGTAACTGAGTTCTTGGGTAATTTTGTCCGTTTTCTCTAAGAACACAGGCTTCCTTTATTTTCCAGATTTAATCAGCGCTCTAGATCTCAACGGGACCTTCTCTTTTCTCCTCTCTCTTTCTCTCCTTGATAATTTCCATGCTGCTTCATTTTCTAAAGATTGTTCTGGCAGAAGCGGAAACAAGCCAAGCCTGTATTCTCTTTGTGCAATTCTTGTCTACTTCTCTCCAGAATCCATCCATTGGAGATAGTTTGCACTCTGACCTTCAGGTGTGTGTAGTTTAGACACTGTTGCTTCCATAAATAGTGCCCTGCAACACTGTCTTTCAGGGTATCTTGTGTAGCAAGCACTCAAGAACAAATCTACACACAAGTCAAGCCTGGTCAAGAGCCTGTGAAGTGTTTTCAGCTGGCTGAGAGTGAGATCAAGGCCTGAAGACTTTTGCCTTTTATAGCTGGAGAGAGGAGCCTGGACAAAGTAAACAGTGAGTATGCTACTCTTTCCTCTTCCTCTCTCTCTCTCTCTCTCTCTCTCTCTCTCTCTCTCTCTCTTTGTCTAAGGAACATTAGGAATCTTTCCAGAGCTTTGTTTACATGCCTGCCTGAAGTTAAAAGGGCATCTGTTTATGTGTTCAATCTCTTTTTCCAGTATAGAGGTTTTGTATTGTGTAGGAGAGGAGATGGGAGGCACAATCATTCATCTTTAATGGCCCTGTTTATGCCTGTTATTAGGATTAGGGTTGGGTCTCAAATTACAATGCAGATTTGAAGACTTTATTTTGGTGGCTTCTAAATGTCTCAGCTGTCGATTGAAATCCGAGATATAGAAGATTGCTAACTTGCTTCTAGGGCTGCACTATTGATAAAGGCATGTTTCATTCACATTTTGTCAGTAAAAGTGGTTCTATAATCTCCAGCAAGTGGTAGTAAATCTACAGCATGTGGTTTCAGTCATAGCTCAATTCAATTCATCTTTATTTCTATAGCGCTTTTATGATGTAGATTCAATTCAGCTTAACATAGAAGATTATAGTAAATTGAAACTGTCAGTCCAGTTGAAGTTCAGTTTAGTTCAGATCAGTGTGGTTTAAATTTCACTGCTGAAAGTCCAAAAAATGAAGAGCAAATCCATCAATGTGCAGCTTCACAAGTCCTAAACAATGCAGACCAGTGGCGACCTCGGCAAGGAACAAAACTTTACCAATTGACAAAAGTGAAGGAAAAAAAAACCTAGAGAAAAACCAGGCTCAGTTGGGCACGAACATTTATCCTCTGGCCAAACTTCTTGTGCAGAGCTGCAGTCTAGGTGCCAGAGGCTGGAGAACGCTGGACGTCCATTGTGGAGAAACTGCAGGTGTGAGGAGGTCACCGGCTGGTGTACAGGCTGGTCCTTTAGGATCATTGCAAAGACTCGTCTGTCACTGGGGTCTTACAGGAATCAGTTTTATGCCCACCACTCCTCCATGACCACTACAGCAGCTGCTCAGAATACGGCCTGGTCCAGGATTATGGAAACCTCGGGAATAATAGAAACAGATTAACATAAGTGCAGATGCCGTTCAAATTATAATGTCTTTTGGGAAGTGTTCCCGGCTCCGGTTGCCCTAATTAATATAGCACAACTAGACTTTAAATGATTTGGATTTCAAAAGCATTTGTGTTTTATGTGTATGCTAATGTAAAGAGATGTGTCTTTAATCTAGTTTGCTGACAGAGTGTGTCTGACTCCCAAACTGTGCTAGGATGTCTGTTCCAGAGTTTAGATGTCAGATATGAGAAAGATCTACTGCCTTGTAACGGTTTGTGGTGGGGAGAAGGAACGAGGACTCAATTGCAGAAATAATAGTTATTTATTTATAGTAAAATAAAATAAAAGGCAAAACAAACAACCCCAAGGGGGAAAACATTAATGGAATAAATAAACAAATAAGACTGGGCAGGCTGGCAAGGATCAGGCTGAAACACAGCGGTCTAGGTCAATCAGGACAAGGCAACATATGACGAAAAACTAGCACAGGACAGCAGACATGAGAAGATTTTAAGCAGAAATAAATTGACACACAAACAGGTGAAACTAATAAACTAATAATGGGTTAACAAGGAGGGTGGGACTAGACAATAGACAGGAGAGCACATGACACAAAGACAACAAACTATGTGCTCATGTAAAACGAGACTAGAACACGCAGCCAATGAGAGAACTCATTAACCGCGTGTTTATATGACAACACAAGCACGCGGTGCATGTAAACAAGCATCACGTGCTAAACACAACACCAACAGAAGACTGAACGCGAGAGATGAGTGCACGATGAATGAAATGACCCACAGTGTACTCACACACGCATGTTTCATCCCAGCGCCAACCGAAACCGAAACAAACTAGAGCTAGTGTCCAGACTCTGCCACCAAAACAAGAATTTACAAGACCAGATTGGCAGAACCCTGACATGCCTACAGTTGATTTAGATATTCTGGGAATAATCAATTGTCCAGAATTTATTGAGCAGAGAGGACGTGAGGGGCTATAATACACCACGAGCTCCCTCAAATACTGGAGAGCTAAGCCGTTCAGGGCTTTGTAGGTAGTCAATAAAATTTTAAAATGTATACAATATTTAATACCTAAATCCCTCCATTTTGAGGCCCACTGCAATGTGACGTAGGATTGCCGTTTTCTTGCCCACCGATTTGATTGACAGTGGCATAATAACATGTCTTTATAGAAATGCGTATAATCATATCCACAAGACAGGACATTTGCAAAGCATTAAAACAATTAAAAGATCTTTAGAGCTCTTTGTGATCATCATTTATCATCAAATGTGATCAAAAATGAGTTTTACAAGTTTAAAATGTTTTTAAAACATGGCATGTTTGTAATAAAGACAGTAAAATCGCTATGTAATTCATCATCACAGCTGCATAGTGTCAGTAAAATTATGAAAAGAAGGCGATTTTATCACAGTTTGTGGACATTAAATCAGTGTGTGCATGCACGCGAGCGATCTTTATAATGACATTGTGTGTGACTCATCATTGCAGAAAGGCTTGAACTAACTCCAAAACAAATACAATCGTTGGGAAAGTTCTTACCTTTGTAAGAGAGAACTGCTTCATTCTTGTCTGTCACTGTGCTGTTTGTCTATGTGTAGGCTATTTTTCTGACACACACGTGGACATGTTGGGTAGGGAGAACCAGCTCATTTGCATTAAATGCACAAGCAACAAAAACAGCTACAATGTTATAACAGTTAAAATTTTCCAGATTTAAAAAAGTATAATAAATTATCTGATAGGTATTTTGAGCTGAAACTTCACAGACACATTCTGGAGACACAAAAGACTTCTCTTCAATCTTAATAAAGGTTTAAAAATTGGTGTCCTTTATGCCGAGTTCAGACTGCATGATTTTAGCCCCGATTTTGACTCGACAGGTTTTGAGAAATCGCCAACAAATGCCTGAAATCACGGGCAAATCGGTGCTCATACACGTGATTGACAATATAACAGTATGAACTATCAATATTTATAAGGAACCAATGCAATAAAGAACTGGAGTAATACGGTCATATTTCTTTGTTCTAAAGCACTCTAGCAGCTGCATTTTGAACTAGCTGAAGTTTGTTAATCAGGCCAACAGGGCAACCACCTAGTAACACATTACAATAATCTAACCGAGAGGTCATGAAAGCATGAATAAGCTTTTCTGCATCAGACATTGATAGCATTTGTCGAAGTTTGGCAACATTTTAAGATAAAAAAATCTTGCGGAAACACTGAAAAAAGTTCACTGACTGATTACACAGTATTGAATCATCACAGGTGATTTAATCACACGATGATGAAATCAAAGAAGATACCATTCTGTGATAATGACTGCTGTTTGCATAGCCTCTCAGTGATATTGCGCTGTCGGAAATGCTGCTAAAGCTGAAAGCATGTGAAAATGCCACATTTAACATCTGTTTACACCAAACTCACTTTATGACTTCAGTCTAGCTAGTGTTCGAAAAAAATCCTCTAGTGGGAGGATGTGGCTTCTCACTCTACATGTGAGCATGTAGGCATGCAACAATCTACTCTCAGCAGTGTCAAATGCATTGCATTATTAAACACTTTATAGTAAGGAAAATTATGCTAAAAACTTGCGTTTAATCAACGAAAACAGTAAATTTGGAAAAAAAAGCTTATTCAGCAGCTTCTATGGGCTTTTTTTACTGTATTGTGTTTCTGCAAGAGCACCCACTGGCCTTCGGATGGAGATTTACTACTGATCACAGAACTGTGCTTCCATGACAAGATGTGCATGAAAATCCCTGCTTTTGCTTAATTGTGATTGCGATTTCATTTTGAGTTATTGAGCACCTGCCTGCTTCTGTATTTAAAGAGATCAACAGGCTACTATTTAAATGAGTGACCCATAAGTAAAATTACTTAAATTTGCATTAAAGGGCACCTTACAACTTTTGTAAGCTGTTTGGACAGAACTGTGTGAAGGTATAGTCTGTCCACAGTCATACAGGATTGATAGAATCACAAGTCGAAGTTTTTTAAATTTCCTGACATAAAAATACGATCTATATCCCTCCATTTTGAGGCCCACTGCAATGTGACGTAGGATTGCCGTTTTCTTGCCCACCGATTTGATTGACAGTGGCATAATAACATGTCTTTATAGTAATGCGTATAATCATATCCACAAGACAGGACATTTGCAAAGCATTAAAACAATTAAAAGATCTTTAGAGCTCTTTGTGATCATCATTTATCATCAAATGTGATCAAAAATGAGTTTTACAAGTTTAAAATGTTTTTAAAACATGGCATGTTTGTAATAAAGACAGTAAAATCGCTATGTAATTCATCATCACAGCTGCATAGTGTCAGTAAAATTATGAAAAGAAGGCGATTTAATCACAGTTTGTGGACATTAAATCAGTGTGTGCATGCACGCGAGCGATCTTTATAATGACATTGTGTGTGACTCACCATTGCAGAAAGGCTTGAACTAACTCCAAAACAAATACAATCGTTGGGAAAGTTCTTACCTTTGTAAGAGAGAACTGCTTCATTCTTGTCTGTCACTGTGCTGTTTGTCTATGTGTAGGCTATTTTTCTGACACACACGTGGACATGTTGGGTAGGGAGAACCAGCTCATTTGCATTAAATGCACAAGCAACAAAAACAGCTACAATGTTATAACAGTTAAAATTTTCCAGATTTAAAAAAGTATAATAAATTATCTGATAGGTATTTTGAGCTGAAACTTCACAGACACATTCTGGAGACACAAAAGACTTCTCTTCAATCTTAATAAAGGTTTAAAAAGTGGAGGTTTGACAGGAGCACCTGTGTCTGTTTGACGTGTCATACAGAAAGTTAAAGAAATTGAGGAGAAATTGCTAATTCTCTTCAAACCCATTAAAGGCTTCTTTCTCGTTATGTAGTTAATAACAAAAGAGATACTACGTGTTTTTGGCTGTGAGACGTAGTTTGGACAAAGTTGTCGACGATTCTTCCTATTGTAAAGTCATGCAATGTGTAAGCCCCTGTCGCCGATCCATCTTGCAGTGTCAACAAAGCAGGAACAAAACGCTAGCCCAGATAGTCATGCAATGTAAAAACAACTGTGACACAACTACTTTATAAATCATGCAGTCTGAACTCGGCATTAACTGTGTACTTTGTTTTTGCAACTTAATTTTTCCAACTATTCATGTGATGTATGAGCAGCTCGCACATGTGCTTTGAATCGATTTCGGACTACTTGGTTTGTTTGTAGATGTCAACACTGAACTGGACCATTTTTGTTTCAAAACAGCAACAGATCTGGATAAACAGATAAATATGAGCTGAGAAGTGCATGTGCAAAAGGAATAACGAATATCAGCTGCTGTGCATTTAAGTACTAAGAAATTTCTATCAATTACTTCTGTGAAATACCTATTCTGTCAAAATGTAATATTTATTCAATGTTTAGACACTGGGATCATTTTTAAAGTATTAATTCGGAACTGGAAAAACTGATAAAACCCAAACAATAACCAACCTGTTGGGGTAATGTTTGAGGGATTTTTCATCCAATTAAAAGTGGGCAGAACTAAAAATAGGCATAAAAAAGTAGTAAATATGTTGCAATTTTGAGCAACATTTTGACCAACCATTTTCAAGTTGAAGAAAGTGTTGAATAAGAAGTGCCTACATCACCAGCATATCAGAAATCCATCCCTGTGTTTTTTGAGGGAATATGGTCCAGAAATGTCTTAGTGTTGACTTGGGTCATACTGTTTATTTATAGGACAGTCATCAGATTGCTGGTCTTCATAAAACATGTGATCCCAATACTGCTCATAATGAAGTATTTCAATAGCCTCCTTCTTTGATGACCTCATTTCAGACCTCGTGAGGCTTAATGCAGTTCTTAGTTTTGTTTAATCTGGCCTTAGACGTTTCTCCTTAAATCTTTACAATCTAGATGAATTAGGCAGTTGTTGACAAAGGGAGAGCAGAGCTTTGACATTATTAAATATATCCTAGAATATGATAAAATGTTATGATAATATAATAGATATAGTCATCCTGGAGGAAATTAAGTGTTTGCATTCATATTGTGTTATGCATGATTGCAGATGTGGGTGAAAACCTGAGCTGTGTGTGTGTGTGTGTGATTAAGTATGCTTGCAAAAATTTAGATGATTTACATTTTCCATCTGGTGAAGAATGTATGACACAGAAGAAATATTTGAAATGGATTAATACCTTGCTGAGGCTAGCTATATAACTGTTTCACATGCATTTGTTTAGTGTTAATTGGTGTGTTGATGTAATTTCCACTGAAACAGGAAGCCAGGATTGAACATTTTGAGCAGCTCCACCTCTTAAAAAAAGCAATAGTGTTTTATTTATATTACAGCTTGGCCAGAGGTGTTGAGCTTTGTAAAAGAGCCTCTGGCTGTTTCTCAAGATGCTTTCTTCAGCGGTCTTGCATCCTTGTGTTCTCGTGTAACGTCATCATCAGCTGCCCAAGTTCAGTTCCAATACTCAAGACCGCAAGTACGGAGGACGCGTAAAACTTCCCGGATGTGATCTTGATATCGAGGACACAACGATGCAGACTTGAGCACTGAACTCGCTCTGGAAGTCTCAGAAGTCATTGCGACTGGAGGTGGGAAGCGCTGCATTTTATTTAGATTTATTATTAAAGTTCAGAGATATCACTTATTTACATCAGGAGTTTCCCTAAATGAAACGGTGAAAGTAAACATTACCATGGACATCTTAATAAAGGAATAAACACATTAAGGTTGTTTGTTTGCTGAAATTCGTATAAAAATCTGTTTTATTCATATTGTGCATTATAGATTTATAATGTTTTTTATGCAAAGTATATATTTTGAAAAGGGAAAAACAATAAATCGTTGTATGAAGGCTGTAATGTTTAAATAAGTTACCATTTAAAAGACGTGAAAGTCACATGACCATCAGGAAGTATGCAGCATCTCAATTCTCAAAGGACGCGTTCTCTGCCCTCGCAGTCTCCTGAGTTCGTTCTTCCGAGGACACCTGGCAAGACCGGTCTCCAGAAGAACACAAGTCCGTTCTCTGCGTTCTTGGAATTGAGAAACAGCCACTGTCTATTATTAATGTATGAACAAACCAAGAGTCTAACTCAAGATGGCTGCAGTGCAATAGTGCTACACGAGATATCACTGCAGACAATCTTTAACAGTGTTAAAGTAGCTTCATTGACACATTTTTCAAAGGCAAAACATAAATAAATAAATAAATCAAATCAAATGCTCATATTGTAGCAATGTTTAAATCTCTTTTAAAAAAGCGACTCTTTTAAAACTGCAAACCTTGCTCTAATGCAAAAATCATTCTTATTGAAAATGATACAATTTTTTATCAAGAAGATTTTTGAATGTTTGTAACAAGTAGAATTTCTGCCAGACTAGACTTTATAGCTATAAATAATACATTATTGCTTAAGTCTACGCTCGAAAAATGAGCTTTGCTGTTTGTTCAACCTACTTATTTAAAATGAGCTGAAACAACACCATTGAAGATTTCAAATACAAAAAGCCTCTAAATGCCATCTGAAATGTTCTTCTAAAACATCTACAAGCCTGTGTTTCAATTTCTAAATTATTTATACTCTTTTTAAAATCAATTATTTCAACAGAAACTTTGTTTGTAGATTATTCCATGCAAAAGGTGCTGCTTATTTACAACTATTTTCTCCCATCTCAGTCCGCACTTTAGAAACAGACAGTAAATAAATATCCTGTGACCGAAGGCCATCGCTAAGGACAGTTTTTTTACTAATTTAATTAGTATCAGATTGGTTAATAACTTGGTAATAATGAAAATATGCATTTTTAAAAATATTTTTATCAATATTATATGTAGTATAATATATTTATAGTAAAAACCCTGTGGAACTCCTTTAGTTACACTGTTAGGCCTTACCAGGCTTTTTTTTTACCGTAGAATACTGGCAACAGTGTTGCCAGTGAATTACTGTTACTGAATCATTACAGTGAGTTGCTGGCAACAGTGTTGTCAGTTAATTACTGTTGTAGAGCAGTATCTGTAACTAACTGAAAATTGCTTACAGTTACTTACTGTACTGTAGTGTTACAACTTACAGCATTATACTGCATACACATTAATGGTACTGTATGTCATTTAGAGTTATTGTAGTGTTACTAAAATTAATCAGTATTCTTAAGTGTTATTAGAAAGCATATCAATTCTTCAGACAAATGTATTTTATTGTTTTGGCAGCAAACAAATATACAACAGAAAATGTACAAAGTTAAAGAAATCAGCAGATATCAATACATTTTCTATTTACAATGATACAAAAAGGTTCAATGAATAAACAACACATGCAGCGTATATAACAAAGGTGTGAAACATTTAAGTATCATGATCTGACATATAACAGAGGGCCACAAGTCTCCACAATTCAGCATTAACTTTAATTAAGCACCTGATCAAACTAATTGAGGCTTATTAGAAATCTACAGGTAATGTTGAAGCAGGGTGGGAACTAAACTCTGCTGGCTGCAGCCCTCCAGGAACAACATTGACAACATTTAAGCAACTGCCAACATTTATTACAATCATATATCCAATTAAAACAATATAAATAAATTAATTAACGAACTCCATCCAAAGCAAAAAAATAAATATGATAAAAATTGTTCAGCACTGATCCTCATGTTGTATCAAACCTATAGTAATAAAAAAACTAAACAAATAACCTGATTTATGAATTTATTTAAGAAACATTTTATTCTAGAAATATCACTTTTACCTACTTCATTTGATGTTTTCCAATAAACTTTATTGAGCCTCTGCAAAAATTAAGAGAGATATTTTTTAATTTCGCCTTTAAATGTGTTGTTCATATACAGTATAATACTTACCTTTGAATAAGCTCTAACGTGGCATTACTTGACTCCTAATTTACAAGGTTAAAGTAATATAAGGTTAAAAACATAAAAAGATGCAAAAGAAAAAAGACAATTAAGTTTTTTTAAAAGTTTTAAATAATTAAAAAAAGTATCATATCAAAAGAACACACACACAAACTTACTCTAGATAGAAACATGATTGTAAAACAGGCACACACATCAATTCACAATATAAAAAGTTTCAAATAATTGTAAAAAAAAAAAAATAAAATAAAGTTGGCACCACAGAGAATCCAAAGGCTCTATTATTATTATTATTATTATTATTATTATTTACTTTAAAAAGCTCAAGAAAACAAACGTGTTTATCGTCCTTAGGAATTCACAGTTGGAAACACAGCTCTGAAAAATACTTAGCAACAAATTCACACCCTGGGACCTGACAGTTGAGGTTTGCGAATACCTGTGGTGACTCCTGTGCACATTATCTACCTAACTGAGGAGATTGGAATTTAATAGTTTTTATGTGTATAAAATCAGCTTATTTGCCAAAAACTGTACATTATGGAAAAGGCAATATCCAATGAATAAATATACTTAAATTAAAGTAATGTGAGAAGTTATATGAGGAAAGGCTAACTAGCTAACAATGTAACCTTCAAGTACACAGTTTAAGACAACTACAATATAACTTAATGCACAGACTTACTTTAGAAACTCTCAAAAACATTTGAACACATTTTACTTACTCATTGTAGATTCTTATTTAAGGCTTAAAACACCAGATTCTGCATTTGATTCTGAACTGCTAAACAGAGAATGGAGCACACTCAGAAGTAAACAAATTAAACACCTGGCTCCCTTAAAGGGCCAGCATATTCTGAAAACTGTTTTCACAAATTTGAGTTTAGAATAAGACAGACATCCTGTGTATTTGTTTGTCAATGTCTAAATCAATGTTTTTTTTTTGCATTAAGATAAAAGCAATATTCTATATAGCACCATAAAGCATCAGAGTAGATGAGACAGTAATGGTTGAACAGTAATTTACCATTTATTATCACAGTTACTATACCTGTGATGGCTAAATAAAGTAAATTACTATACTTTATTCTTTGCACTACACAATTTCATATAAAGGCTGCTCGTTTAACAGTAAAATACTGTTTCCTTTTATTACATCATAACACTGGCTATTTTACAGTTATTTACTGCATAATCTACAGTAAGGGTTAAAAGTGTACGTTCATAGTAGAAACAAGGCCATCCGCTTGCACACATTGATTTCGATTTGTGTGATAATTATTATATTTAGTTATATCACTCTAAAGACAACAAAAAGAACATATTAGAACATAATTAGAACATAAAAGAACATAATAAGTTACCTTATATATGGAAAATGTAATCAATACCTATTTCCTACCCCTAAACCCAACCATAACTAAATTATTACCAAAGTCAGAAGGGAATAATAGTTGGATAACAATCATGTAGAAGCCTAAACTTAAACATGTCCCTTAATTCTGATTGGCTGATTGGAATGTTGTTCCAGGGTCAACATAGACGTTAATTCAGGAACATGTCCTACTTGCTGAAATCAGGTTGGTGTCCACTGTAATGGCCAAAGAATACTATAATATGTAATTTATTGCACTTTGATATGCCTACAGAAAATGTCTCCGTTTAGTAGTTTTTGCTTCCTTTCTCATGACATTTGTAGAAAAAAGTTCAAACCATGACCTGATATTTCTTTCTAGCACATGTGTATACAAATGCTATCAGTTGGGCATGCTTTGAAAGGCTGTGTGTAAAAAAAGAAAGGTATGTGGCACTTTGGGCTTACTTCTGGAGAAAACAGATATATCATAGAAATCTGAGAGGCAGGAGAGGCAAAAAATAAATGCCTCCATTTTCTCTGTAATAATGTCATTACTGAAGAGTTATTGAGTGAAATCAAATTAGACGAGATGCAAACAAAAGGGCTTATATGTGACCTTTTGTTTCATGAATAATTAAATCTTTGATTTCTAAACGATTGAAAGCACAAAATCCCTTATGTCATTGAATGTTACTGGAAATAACAATCCAGACCAGACCTAAAAATGATTGATGTTCCATTAATTAATGGACTGTTGGAATAGATACAAAAAGATATGAAAATGCAGTTCCAGGAATAAATGCTAAGATAAAGTTTTGTTTTCAGGTTGATTTTTTTTGAAGACATTCTTTTGGTTCAGGTGACTGCTCCTCTTGAGGACAACCATTCCTCTGTGCCAGAACTGAAAACGCCCACATGGATTCAATGACTGGGCTGAAAGACAAGCTCTGTTTTATTCCATAGTCAGCAGTTTGAAGATCCGGCACATTTAGTGGTTTGATATTACAAAAGATTATGAGGTACTGACCCTGAGTCGGAGCCAGGTCACATCCTAAACTAAGAGTGCAAGAAGGAAAAAATGCATAGATGCTAATGGTATCCATTTTAGACAAGATGAACTTTAATGATCACCGTTGTGCTTTCTCAGGTTTCTCCAGGTTGGTGATTTCACGGTTAATGAACTGTGAATGGCTTTGGAGGCCCTGACAAAATGCTCTGAATAGACTATATGCACAGCTAGTGTTTTAAATGATGAATTTCCGGTAAAAGCTTTATGTGAGTATTTTCAATTTCATACGCTTCCTTTTACAGCATCGATGTTGTAATGTAATCAACATAGGCTCCTTGTGAAATAGTAGCCCTATATACGTTTTTGGAGATTGCAAATTATGTAGCCAGAACTACCTATGGCTGCATTTTATTTATAAAACGAATGCTACGGGGCGGTATGACGTCGTTCCTTTTTGCGCTACCAGCTGACCACTTAACTCCATATGAACGACTTTCCCACTTTTACCAGTTTGTCCAGTAGCACATCGGCAGTCTTGAGACGCAGAGAGGAGTTAACCATGATAATTGGGTTCCGGAGTCTGGCGAGGAACAGTTCCAGAAAGCAGGTAAGGCAAAAACAAAATCCAAAAATAAAATAAACAAGTAAATAACAGGGTGAGAATGTAATAAAATCTGAAAATGTAGTAAAAATCAGGCGATGGCTTTTCTTTTTCTGCATTGCTTTTAAAGCACTGTCGTTTGGGTTTAGAGAAGTGGGTCACCGGGTCAGTCTGTGC